>NC_051389.1:27919982-27927482 GCF_015228065.2 Penaeus monodon
ATATATATATATATATATATATATATATATATATATGATGGGGACGCGGTGGCCGAATGGTTAGAGCGTCGGACTCAAGACTGTCACGACGGCAATCTGAGTTCGAGGGTTCGAGTCACCGACCGCCGCGTTGTTTCCCTTGGGCAAGGAACTTCACCTCGATTGCCTGCCTAGCCACTGGGTGGCCAAGCCAGCCCATGTCAGTGCCAGGTAAATAGAGATGGTGACTCGGAAAAAAAAAAAAAAAAAAAAAAAAAAAAAAAAAAAAAAAAAAAACACCGAGCGGAAGGCAATGGCAAACCACGGCTCTAAATTGCCAAGAAAAAATCATGGAAGCCCATGATCACCAAGGCCGCGGTGGCCGAATAGTTAGAGCATCGGACTCAAGACTGTCACGATGGCAATCTGAGTTCAAGGGTTCGAGTCACCGACTGGCGCGTTGTTCCCTTGGGCAAGGAACTTCACCTTGATTGCCTACCTAGCCACTGGGTGGCCAAGCCAGCCCAAGTCAGTGCTGGTCCCAAGCCCGGATAAGATAGAGAGAATGATTACCTAAAAAGGTAACTCTCCGTGGAAAGGAACTGGGGACCCTACCACGTACTCACTCCAAGAGCATCACAACATGAAAACTACAATTAAGTATCATGCTGTGACCACGGCGGCTCAGACATGAACCTACCGTTAAATGAATATATATATATATATATATATATATATATATATATATATATATATATATATATATATATATATATATATATATATATATATATATATATATATATTGTGTGTGTGCATATATTATATATATATATATATATATATATATATGTGTGTGTGTGTGTGTGTGTGTGTGTGTGTGTGTGTGTGTGTGGTGTGTGTGTGTGTGTGTGTGTGTGTGTGTGTGTGTGTTTGCATGTGTGTGTGTGTGTATGTGTATGTGTGTGTGTGTGTGTACATACATATATACATATACATATATATAAATACATATATACATATTTATATATATATATATATATATATATATATTATATATATATATTTATATATATACATATATATATATATTACATATATATAACACACACACACATATATATATATATATATATATATATATATATATATATATATATAATATATGTGTGTCTGTATAAATAAATAAATAAATGAATAGATAAATAAATAGATAAATAAATAGATAAATATATATCGGGCTGTATCTCCCTCTACCACCTTTCGTATCTCCCGCCTCTGCCTGTGTTCGTGCTCCATCACTTTCTATTCCCTCTCCTCATCGCCTGCCGTCTTTTCCTTCCATCACCTCTCCCTCTTCTTCCACTATCGTCTGACCTCGCATCCACCACCTTTCCCACTCTCCCTCTACTACCTTTTCCTCTTTCCCCCTTCCTTCACCTCCCCCCCCCCCACTTCCCTCCAGCCATGACACGCCGACAAAGTTCCACTGGACCCCCCCCCCCCTCCCTCCCGCCGCTGTCGTCGGCCGCTGATAACGACATCGAGTGATAGGGCCGGAGCGTGTGTGGGCGATATATAATATACTCTTGATTTAGACGCTTGACATTTTACCATTAAAAAATTTTGCTCACACCCGCCAAAGGGCCTCGCTGGTCGGCCATTCTGAATGGTGTCGGGGGCGTCGGCAGTCGAGAGTCGGGAGTCGGGCGGCGGGAAATGGCGAGGCTTCATTCCAGGGGAGACGGGAAAATTTCACCTGGAGTTTTGTTTTTTTGTTAGGCATTTTGGGCTTCCTCTGCATTTTTAGGGGGGGCCTTGTCGATGATTTGGGAGCTTTATTATATATTTATTTTAATATATATATAATATAAAATATATATTATATATATTATATATAATATATAAAAATATACACACCCACACAAACCACACAAAACACACACACCCCCACAACACCCCAACCCCAAAACCAACACACAAAACCACACACACACACACACACCAAACATACTTTAATCCAAATTTCTTCATTAAAAATTAAAAACACACACCACAGGGCGCGCGCGCGCGCGGCCCCAACAAAATGTGTGTGTGTGTGGGGGTTTTTGTATTATAAACATATAATATATATATTTTATATTTTATATATATAATATATATAATGATAGATTAATATTAAAATATATTATATATGTAAAAATATAATATAGTATTTTAATTTTAATATAATAATAAATATACCCACACACACACACCCCACCCCACACACAAACCCCCCACCCCACAATATTATATATATATATATTAAAATATATATATATATAAATATAAATTTATATTATATAAAATGTGTGTGTGTGTGTGTGTGGGGTTGGTGTGTGTGTGTGTGTGGGGTTGTGTGTGTATTTTTTATAATATATATTTTAATTTTATATTATTAATATATAATTTTAAAAATATATTTTATTTTCCCCCATATGTAATATATATTTTATTATATATATTATTTTTTATATATATATGTATATGTTTTATATATTATATATAAAATATTATATAATTTTTAATTTTAAATATAAAATATTTTATAAAATATATTTTGGTTGTTTTGTGTGTGGGGGTTTGTGTGTGTTGGTGTGTGTGTGGGGGTTTTTTTGGGGTGTGGTGTGTGTGTGTGTGTATAAAATATAATATATATATTAATATATATTAAAATATAAAATATATATTATATATACAATCCCAAAAAATGTGCGTGTGGGGTGTGTGGGGTGTTTGTATGTGTTTTTGTTTTAAATATATATGTAAATATATAATATAATATAAAATATTATATTATTAATTATATATGTATGTTATAATATACACTTTAAGTTTGTGTGGTGTAGCGTGTGGGTGTTTGTTTTTGTGTGGTGTGTGTGAGCACAAACACCCCACACACACAAACACACACACAACCACACACAAAAACACAACACACCCCAACACACATATATAAATATATATATATATATATAAAATTTATAAAATTATATATAAATATTTTATATTTATATATTATATATAATAAAATATATATTTTATATATGTATGTATATATATGTATTGAAATATTACGGTTTTTTTTATTTTTTTAAATATATCATCAAAAAAAGAATTTTTCAAATTAAAACAGTGTGACCAAGGCCTATATGCCCTTTCCGGCCCCGGAAAACCATCCTTTTATTGCCAGTTCCATCAGTTGTCGCCAAGTGGCGGTTTCCCTTCTCGCAATTCCAAAATTTCCTTTTTGAAAATCTTTTTCCCCATACGCGAGGGAGAGAAAAGGGAAGTTGGTTCCTTTTCCCTCTTTTCAGTGCATTGTCCGCAGTGGTATGCTAGAGGGTTTGCCCCCTCGCCCGATGACCATGACGGGGTTTTTACTATTCCCCCAAAAGGGGGCTCTCTCTCTCCCCTCTCTCTTTCTCTCTCCCCCCCCCCCCCCCTTCTCTCCTCCTCTCCCCCTCTCTTTCCTCCCTCTCTCTTTCCCCCTTTTCCTCTTTTCCTCTCTCTCTCTTTCTCTTTTTTTTCCCAAAAAAGGTTACGTTGAAATTTTAAATTTTATATAATATAATATATAAAAAAATATATTATAAAATATATGGGGGGTTTTGTGGTGTGTGTGTGTGAGTGGGGGGGTGTGTGGTTTTGGTGTGTGTGTGTTTGTTTTGGGGTGTGTGTGTGTGGGGTATGTGTGGGGTGTGTGTTGTGTGTGTGGGGTGTGGGTGTGTACACATATTATAGATATGTATATAAAAATTTGGGGTATATTTATATATATGTTTTAAACCCACACACACACAAAACACACACAATAGATATATTATTATATTATATATATATATATATATTTTAATATATATTTTACAACCACACACAAAACACACACAACACACACAAAAACACCAAACACACACCACACACAAAAAAACCCACACACACACACCCACACACACCACACAAACACCAAACACGAAACACCCAAAAAACACACACACAAACACACACACACACACACCCCCCCAACACCCCACATATTTTATATTAATATATAATTTATATATATAAAATATATTTTTTTTACATACATATTATATTATATATATATAAAATTTTATAAAATTTATATATAAAATATATTAATATATATATATATATTAATATATATATTCACAATATAATATATATTATATAAAATATTATATATATATATAAATAAAAAATTTTATCCCAAACAAAAACCACACACACAAAAAAAACACAAACACACACACACACCCACACACACCACCACACACACACACCCCCCAAAACACACACACGCGCACGCACGCGCAAAACACACCACCAAAACACACACCCACACACACACACACACACATGCAAAACACACACACACACAAAAACCACACACATACCCACCACAAAAACACACACTTTTATTACTATATTATATATATAAAATTATATAAAATATAATATATATACATAAATATATTAAAATATATTATATTATATTTTACATATATATATATATCATGATATATTTTAATATTATATATATTAATATATATATATTTTTAAATATATTTTTATAATATATATATATATATAAAATTTTATATATTTATATTTTAATATATATATATATAATTCTTTTTTTTTAACGGGGGTTTAAATTTTGGGCCGTCGTGGTCCCCAGCATGATACTTGATTGTATTTTTCCATGTTGTGATGCTCTTGGAGTGAGTACGTGGTGGGTCCCCATTTCCCTTTCCAGGGAGAGTGCCGGTGGTCCCTTTTGGGAAAAATTCTCCATTACCCCGGGTTTGGGCCCAAGCATTTGGGAATTTGGGGCCCTGGCTTTGGCCCCCCAGGGCTAGGTGGCAATAAAGGGTGAAGCCCTTTTCCCGGGAACAACGGGGGGTGGGTGACTCAAACCCCCTCAAATTTCAGATTGCCGTCTTTGACACCCTTGGTCCGACGCTCTAACCATTCGGCCACCGGGGCCCTTGGGGTAAGGGGTTTCCCATGTTTTTGTTTTTTGGAAATTTCTAGAGGGGGTTGGTTTGCCTTTTCCCTTTTCCCCCCGGTGTTTTTTTTTCGAGTCCCCAACTCTTTTTTACCCAAAATGACTTGATTTTGGTTTGGCCACCCAGGGGCTGGGCGGGCAATCGAGGTGAAGTTCCTTCCCCCAAAGGAAAAAAACCGCGCGGCCCGGGTTGATCGAACCCTCGAATTTAAAATTGCCTTTCGTGACAGCCCTTTAGCCGACGCTCAAACCCCTTTTCGGCCACCGCGGGCCCCATATATATAAATAATATATATATATATTTTATATAAAAAATTTTTATATTATAATATATATTTTTAAACAATATTTTTAAATATTTAATACATATATACACCCCAAACACACACACCCCACCCATCCCCAAAACACATTTTTTTTCTTAACGGAAAGGTTCATGTAAACCGCCGGGGTCACAGTATGAATTTTAATTTTGAAAGTTTTCATTTTTGTTTCTCTTGGAGTGGTCCCCCCCCCTTTTTAGGGCCCCCAAATTCCTTTCCACGGAAGGGGCCTTTGGTACCTTTTAGGAAATCATTCTCTCTATTTTGGGCTTGCGACCAGCATAAATTTGGGGGCGGGCCCTTGGCCACCCGGGGGCTGGGGTAGGCAATCGAGGGGGAATTTCCCTTTGCCCGGGGAAAACAACGACCGGCCGTTGACTCGAACCCTCCAATTCAGATGCCGTCGTGACATTTGGAGCCGATGTTTAAAACCCACCGGCCACCGCGGCCTATATACCCCCACATACTTTATATATTATATATATAATTTTATAAAATATAAATTTTAAAATAATTAAAATAAAATATAATATACCCCACACACACACACACACACAAAAACCATACAAACCCACCACACACACCCCCCAAAACCCACACACACACACACCCACACCACACACACACACACACACACACACACACACACAACATTATTTTTTTTTTTAAAATTAATAAAACAACATATTAAAATAAATAAAATATATAATAAAATATTATATATTAAAATAAAAAATAATATAGAATATACGTGTATACAACATATAATATATCCCAAATAAAAATTTTATATATATTTTTAAAAATTTTAATTATATAATATATATGTAAATTATTTTATATTATAATATATATAATAAAAATTTTATTAATTATAAAATGTAACATATATATATATATGGCGTGTGTGTGTTATCTAAACGCGTAGAAAGACCAAAGGAAGAAAAAAAGGAAAGAACAGCCGAATCCGCCAAATTTGGAAATGGAAAAAAAATGCGTCAATATCTATCGGTTCATATCACCGTATACGTCTTTTCCGTTCCCAAAAAAAGGCATGGGAAGCACGTTCTTTAAGATTTTTTTCTAGGGGAAAAATTAAAGGGGCCACCCAAATTTCCCGGGTGGGGGCCCATCCAGAGGAGGAAAAAACCTTTTGGGAAATTTTAAACGAAGATTTTTAAATTCTCGTTCGAACGGAAGGAAGCTAGATCCCACACATTATGTGGGATGGGAAGGGCCTTTTAAAAGCTTTTTTGTGTGTGAACGGAAGATGTCTTCGGAGGAAAGGACTAAAATGTAAGGGAAAAAAAAGGTGAAATTTTAAATTATATATATGTAGAAAATTATAAATATATATATAAAATATAATATGTATATATATTTTATTTATAAAAAAATTTTTAATATATATATATATATATAATATAAAATTATATAAAATATGGTATATATATTTTATATTTTATTATAACATTAATAAAATATATATATAATATATATATATATATAAATATATATATATAGAGAGGGGAGAGAGGGGAGAGAGAGAGAGAGAGAGAGAGGGGAGAGAGAGAGAGAAGATAGACAGAGAAAAGCCCGAGAGATAGTTTAGAAAAACATAGTTTAGATGATAGATAAAAAAGATAATAAAAGATAGTTTAGATAAATAGAAAAGATAAAATAGTAGAGGGATGGGTATATGTAAAAAGATATAGAGAGAGACAAAGCAAATGTTTGGGAATTCAGAAAGAAAGAAATGAAAATGAAAATGAAATTCGTATTTCCTGCATTTCCTGTTCGGGGGAAATATTTCTATGAAAAAAAAAAAATTTGGTTTGCAAATCTACATAAAAAAAATTTCTTTCTAGAGAGCGTTCCAAGTGACAAAAAATTCCCAAACACTTTAATTGGCGTCATTTCAGCAATTGCAAAAATACTGCAATTTCTTCTCTCTCTCTCCCCCCTCTCTACTCTCTTCCTCTCTTTTCCCCCTCTTTTCTCTCTCTCCCCCCTCTCCCCTTTCCTCTCTCCCTCTCCTCTCTCTTTTTTTCTGTTTTTCCCGACACACACACACACAAAACACACACCCCACACACCCAAAAACCCATATTTTAAAATACAATA
>NC_051389.1:27932482-27935453 GCF_015228065.2 Penaeus monodon
TTTGGGGGGGGTTTTTTTTTTTTTTGGGGGGGGGGGGGTTTTTTGGGGTTTTTTTTTTTTTGTTTTTTTTGGTTTTTTTTTTTGGGTTTAAAATTAAATTTTTTTTTCCCCCTTTTTTTTTTTTTTTTAATTTTTAATTTTTTTTTTTTAAATTTTTTTTTTTGGGGTTTTTTTTTTTTTTTTTTTCCCCCCCCTTTTTTTAATTTTGTTAAAATTTTTTTTTTTTTAAAAAAAAAAAAAAAATTTTTTTTTTTTTTTTTTTGGGGGTTTTTTTAATTTTTTCAAGGCCCCCTTTAAAAAACCCCCCCCCCGGGTTTTTTCCCCCCCCAAAAATTTTTTAAAAAAATTTAAAAGGCCCCCGGGGGGGCCCTTTGGGGTTTCCCAAAAATTTTTTTTAAAAGTTTTTTTTTAAAAAAATTTTAAATTTTTTTTTTTTTTTAAATTTTTTTGGGGGAAAATTTTTTTTTTTTTTAAAAATTAAAAAAAACCCCCCCAAAAAAAAAAAAAAAAAATTTTTTTAACCTAATTTTTTCCCTTTAAATTTTTTTTTTTTAAAAAAAATTTTTCTTTTTTTTTTTTTGGGTTTTTTTTTCTTATTTCAAACCCTTTTTTTTTTTTTAATTTTTTTTAAATTTTTTTTCCCCCCCTTTTTTTTAAATTTTAAAATTTCCCCCAAAAAATTTTTTTTTTTTTTTTGGGGTTTGGGGGGTTTTTTATTTTTGGGGAAAAAAAAAAATTTTTTAAAATTTTTTTTTAAAAAACCCCAAATTTTTTTTTTTTAAAAAAATTTTTTTCCCCAAAAATTTTTTTAAAACATTTTTTTTTTAAAAAAAAAAAAAAAAAACAAAAAAAAAATTTAAAATTTTTTTTTTTTTTTTAAAAATTTTTAAAAAATTTTTAAAAAAAAAAATTTTTTTGGGGGGGGGTTTTTTTTGGGGGGTTTTTTGGGGGGGGTTTAAAACCCCCTTAAAAGGGGTTTTGGGGGGGTTTTTTAAATTTTTTTGGGGTTTTTTCCTTTTTAGGAAAATTTTGGGGGGAAAAAAAAATTTTTAAAAAAAAAAAATAAATTTTTAAAAATTTTTTTTAAAAAAAATTTTTTTTTTTTTTTTGTTTTGTTATTTTTTTTTTTCAAATTTTTTTGGGGTTTTTTTTTTTTTTTTTTAAAAAAATTTTTTTAAAAAAAATTTTTTAATTTTTAAAAAAAATTTTTATTTTAAATTTTTGTTTTTTTTTTTTTTTTTTGGTTTTTAAAATTTTTTTTTTAAAAAATTTTTAAAAAAAAATTTTTTTTTTTTAAAAAAAAACCCCTTTTTATTTTGGTTTAAAAAATTTTTTTTTTTTTTATTTTTTTAAAAAAAAAATTTTTTTTTTTTTGGTTCCCCCCCCCCCCCCCCAAAACCCCCCAAAAAAAATTTTCCTTTTTTTAAAAAAAAATTTTTTTTTTTTTTTTTTTTTTGCCTTTTTTCCCCCCAAACCCCCCCCTTTTTCCCCCCCCCCAATTTTTTTTTCTTTTTTTTTTTTCCCCTTTTTCCCCCAAAAATTTTTAAAATTTTTAAACCGTGTGTGGGGGTTTGTGTGGTGTTGTGTGTGTTGTGTGTTATGGGTAGTATTGAAAATAAATGTATATATTATATAATATATATTTTATATATATATATATATATATATATATATATTAATAATAATAAAATTAATATAATAAAATATAATATTATATATTTTTTTATATATATAAAATTGTGTGTGTGTTGTGTTGTGGGTGTGTGGTGTGGTTGTGTGTGTGTAGGCGTTGTGTGTTTAATATCAAATATATTTTAAAATATATATATATAAATAAAAAATGTAATATTTTAATAAAAATATAATAATATTATAAATAAAAATATATATAAATAAATATAATAAATATGTAATAAAAACATTTTAATATAAAATTATTATACATATATTATATATATAAAAAATTTTAATATATTAATATATAATGATAATAATATAACATATACAATAATTTATATAATATATTATATAATATATATATATTTTAAATTAATATTTTTTGTACACACACACCACACACACACACACACACACACCACACACAACACACACTATTATAATATATATATATATATATATATATAATATATATATATACACACACACATTTTGTATACAATATGTGTTCGCGCGTGGTTTGTCCGCACACAACCCCCAACAGATAAAATTTTTATCAAGTCATTCCCTTTTAAAAATCTATTTTTATTATATATCTATCTTCTATCTATTATCTATCTATTTCTACACTTCTATTACCCATTTTATATATATATATTATAATATATATAAAATTTTAATATATATATATATATATATGCCATACACACACCTGCATACCAATCACATGTATATGTTGTATGTGATATATATATATAATATATATAATATATATATAATAATATATAAATATTATATATCATATATATATTATATAATATATATAATATTATATTAATTATATTAATTTTTGTGTTTGGTGTTGTGTGGTGTGTGTGTGTGGTGTGGTGTGTGTGGTTGTGTTGTTTTGGTGTGTGGGTGGGGTGTGTGTGTGTGTTTGGTGTGTGTGGGGTTTGTGTGTCTGTGGGGGTTTTTTTGGTGTCTATGGGGCGGGTTTCGTTTTCGTAGCATGTAAAAAATGTGTGTGTAATATACAAAAATTATATATATATATTATATTATATATATATATATATTATATTATAATATATACTATAATATATATTTTAATATGTATTTTTATTATAAAAAAATACATAAATAATATATATTATATTATTATATATATAATATAATTATATATATATAATATTATTTATAATAATATTACCTTATTAATATAAAAATAATATATAATATATAATATATAATTATTTTTAAATTGTATAAAATATATATAAAATATATTATATAT
>NC_051389.1:27935553-27944602 GCF_015228065.2 Penaeus monodon
GAGCTGCCAGGGCTTAATGACCTTATAAGGTGTAGGGCTGCAGTCAGTGCACCGTATAGCTCGCAGCCAGTTTTCTGAAGAAATCAAAGGAAACTACGAATATCTATGGGAAAACTTACGAAAAAAATGTGTAGGCTTGTGTAACTAAAGAAATATCGGTAAATTTGTACATGACGTACCGATTTCCGATTGATAATAATATACTTCCATTGGGAACAGCTTTTATTGTCGCTACGTGATTATCTACAACAGATCTTATTGGCTCTTATAGACTAGTCGCTAGTGTTTATCGTCACGTCAAGACCAAGTACAATTCTCATTGGCTCGTTTGATTTCCCTCGCATACGTCATCTGCTACAATTCCGTCCGATTCGTTCGTTGCTTTCTCAATTTGGCGCCATTTTCTCTTGGCGCTGGAAGAGTCCGCATCATGGAGCGCCTGGAATGTACGAGTTTTACATCCTTTCTACTACCCTCGTTATTGGTTTGCAAAGGAATGCAATGAAATGAAATGGGTCTCAGAATATCATGTTCCATCGGAAGTCAAGGTCAGATTCTTTAGTTTTTGTGTTAGGTGTCATATTAATAATGTCAAATTAGGCAAATTACATAGCACTGAATTATTGATAAGTTTGGTTACGTTAAATTAAAGAATTCTTTAATTTTGGAGAGAGGAAGGTGTGTAATTCTGAGGGTTGAGTCCATGGATGATTTGGAGTGAGGTATTAGTATCAGCGGTCGGAGCGGTGTCAAAGGAGAGGCAGGGGTATTGATTTTTTTTATTCGCCGCATCAACATCTAAGGTTATTAGTGGCAGTATTCAAAATATACCGATAGGGTGGTGCTTGGGTGCTTGTTTAGGTCAAATAAATGTGCCAGACATCAAAGGTCATATAGCATCATGAAAAGTATTGTGGCGAAAAGGATAAAAAATAAATTAACGATTAGGACAAGTGGACAGAAAGAGATGAAACATGGATGGAAAATGAAAGGAGAAGACCATGCAAAATTAGTTGAGGCGAGGGCTGAGGTCCGAGGCAGGGGAAATCCCCTATACTGGGCCTTAGTCCCCGACTCCTAAGGCCCCCCACGACAACAACGAGTGAGGGGTGGGGGAGAGGGAACCAGAGTAATCAAATTTTGATAGGCTAGTTGATGAAGTGGTAAATCTTAATTGACACTATTGAGGGTAAAAATATTTAGCATTGGCCTTGGTAAGCTTGAAATAAGTGGGGAAAATAAACGGTCTACCCTCAGATTTCCCACAAGGGGTAAGGGCTACGCATTATCCAAGGGAATACCATCCCATGTCTCCCGGAGGTCGTTCCTTGAATGACACAATGCCGGCCTTTCATCCTTTCAAGCGCGGCTCTCACGCCCTAGGAAATGAACAGAAGGAAAAGGAAAGGAGAAGAAAAGACCTTGCAAAATTAGTTGAGGTGAGGACTGAAGACCAAGGGCCTCAGCCTCCGTCTCCTAGCCCTCCGAAATCAACGAGCAAGGGATTAGGGGGTCATAAGGGGTATTTATTATTTTCTGCCGCATCAACATCTAAGGTCATTAGCGGCATATTCAAAATACAGTGATAAGGCGGGGCTTGGGAGCAAAGCCCTTAGGCAAGGAAGTTCTTTTGGTCATAAGGAAATGTTCGTGGGTTTCCAGGATGGTCAGTGGTCAAAACAAACAGATGTGCTAGACATCAAGGGTCATGCAGCATTAAGACAAAATATCGTGGCGAGGAGGATAAAACGATTTAACGAATAGGATAAGTGGACAGAAGAAGGGATGAAGAAGAGAAGCAAAAGGAAAGGGGAGAAGAAAAAAAAAACATGCAAAATTAGTTGAGGTCCAAGGTAGTGGTTATTCCCTACATTGTGCCTCAGTTGTGGATGCCAGTGACGTTCCTAGCTCCATGTGAGGCAAAGACAATCAAGCTTCTTTGGGTATTTTCATGGTCATCCAAGGTACTGCATAATGATCTGAAAAAGTTTCTCCACTGTTGCTCCTGCACGGACATGGGTATATTCTCCAAAGCTAGCAGTATTTACATGTTCTTACTTACTTTGTCGTAGAATTTTGCTACTGTTCCATTGTTGTCGATATCTGTGGTCTCGTCTATAATGATGGAAAATTTATTTTCTTTTTTTTTTAAGAAAATCGCTTCTCTCATACTGAGCCACTTCAGATATAACGTTACTAAATTCTGTTCCTTTTAGGAGCATTTTTGAAGAGCATGGCAGGAAAAAATACTTTTTAATAAATCAATCACGGTATGTAGTGTTCAACAAGGAATCCGGAAAGTTCAATTTCTGTAGCCGTGACTGGCGCTTCTCACAAGATTCGGGGGTGACCGAGGTCGCCCTTCAAGCTGCAGCTTCACGCTGTAGAAGGTGGTGCATAGAACTCTCGTGCCCCTTCAACAAGTTGCTGTCTGCAGCGAGCGTTGGCATGTGGAGCTTGTACCTTGCAGAGCTTGCACACGTTCAAGCCATTTTCTGTAAGTCTTGTTCCAGCCAGGCGTTGCAGAATTTCATCTTAGAGGCCATGTCAAAATCTGGGCTAAAGAAAAAAGTAATACATTTGAATGTTTTTGTATATCTAGTGTTGCTTGACCAAGGAAATTGTTGCGTCCCATTTTGTATTACCATTATGAACATCTAATATAAAAGTTTCTAACACTACTCAGCACATGAACAGTACTTACATTCTGTAAGATTGCGAAATGCTAAGTGATTGTTATATATTGGGAACTTCTATTTCCTTTAAATGTAGGCCTAATCTAGAAATGTATAATTTAAAAAGATCACACATGAATAACATGTTATTTTTGCCATTATCTATAAAAGTAAAATTACGAACATACAAACATTTGTTCGCAGAGCTGCTAACTGTGGTCTGCAAGTTCGCACTGTTTACTTCCCGCTTATTTTTTTGTATAGCAGACGGAAATTGTCCACATCAGCAACGCTAGCTGCAGTACTGCCAACCTTAAACGTTAGACTCGTTAGAGTGATTATGTCCCAGAGTCTGACTCTCCGTGCCCTAATATTTTAAAACCATTAAAACATATATTGGGTAAGAGTAAAACAGGTCATGAATAAAACAATAGAATTATTAAAACATATGGAAAGAGTACATGAACAAATAAAAGTGACAGAGGGTGGGGGTAAAACGAAAGAATTCTGATCGTGTATATATATATATATATATATATATATATTATATATATCTATTATATATATATATATATAAAATATATATATATAAAATATATATATATATATATATATATATATATATATATATATATATATACACATATGTGTCTGTGTATGTGTGTGTGTGTGTGTGTGTGTGTGTGTGTGTGTGTGTGTCTGTGTGTGGGAGTGTGTGGGGGTGTGTGGCGGGGTGTGTGTGTGTGTGTATGTGTGGGTGTGGTGGTGTGTGTGCGTGTGTGTGTGTGTGGGGGGGGGGGGGGTTAATGTTACCGAGAGCGAGATAGAGGGGAATGGACATTGCCATCTTATAGAGCATAAAGAATAGGGTAATAAACAACACAGGTACAGCTGGTCCGGCCTCATATTTACCGCGAAATGACGAGAATATCCGCCTCATATCACCGCACAGAGACCCAAACACAACACCCTCACACAGCCAGAGTTCTTAATGTCATGTTTTCTGTAAGTTGGCACGAAGTGCTAATAAAGGAGGGATACAGGGGATTTGCCCTCCCTGTTTAGGGAATAAATGGAAGGTAGGAAAGGTTAAGTTTGGATTTTGGGTTCGCATTACCCGGCTTTGGGACTTCATCTGGAGGGTGCGTCGCTCTCGGTACCTTTTTTATGCACCAAATTATTTTATTTAGTTTGTATGTATAATACAAATTAAGCACTTGGCCGCGTACTTACAAAAAATCCAGGAGAAATCCCGCAGAAAAATCACACACACCCCTGTCACACGACAAAACACAGAGCAAAGTCTTAAGCTTATCAAGGTATGGAAAGGAAACAGCGTACGTATAGCGTGCGGCTCCTGTTAAAGGTAGAGGGCGCGCACGCTCTCTACGAAAGAAATACTGACTAAAACTTCCCCTTCAGCATTAGTTGATAGTAGAAATAATCAGAGGATAAAAGCATAACTAAAAGAATAAGTGATAAAAAAATAAAGGACAAAAAACAGAAAATAAAAAAAATTTAAACAAACCATAGAAAGAAAAGAACATAAAAAAAAAAGAAAAACTTTAAGATAAAAACTATAGACCGGGTTTTGTCAGTTTTTCCCTTTTTTAAAATAAATTCAGGTGTCGGAGAGGCAGCCGCAATCACTGGTCATGATGAAACCGGAACTTACGGGCTCCGGCACCGACAGAAGAGAGGGACGGAGCGGCTTGTTTCAATACAATTTGTCTATCTGGACGCTTTTTAAATTTTATTAAAATTTTAAAATTTTTGGGTTTTTTTTGAGGACTTGTGTACATCAAAAAAAAACTCTTCTTTAACTTGTCCCGGGGTAGTCCTTCTCGAAATTTCAAAAAACAAAAAAACTGACGTAAGAGAGGAGAGGGGGGAGAGGTGTGGGGGGAAAAACAGAGGGGGAAAGAACGCCCCCCCAAACCCCCAAATGGCCCCCTTGTGGCCGGGTTTAAGCTCCTCGGCAGGAATTTGATTTAGCTCGTAATAGGAGCTGTACTGATATATCACTCTCGGTTTTCTGTTGCCTTTTTTATTTCATTTTTTTGTTTTTTTTTTGTTCAAAAATGTTTTTTTTTAAAACTGTGGGGAAAAGGGAAAAAAAAGAAAAAAAAAGCCAACCCTTTTTAACAGTGGTGACCCAAAATATTTAAAATAAAAAACTGGATTTTAATCATGGGGGAAATGATAGCAAGGGACACTACAAGAGGAAATGTTTTAAAATTGACCCTTTTAGATACTGCTGCTAGTAAGCGAAGAAACAAAATAATGGAAGATGCAGTTAGGAAAGATATTTAAACTTTTATCCAACTGATATAAGAGGACCTTGAGCCAAACACGCCTGCACAATGGAAAACAACTTGTACAGAAAAAATTTTTACGACGAGAAAAATAGAAAACAATAATAGATAATGAATACTACTTATCTAAAGTGTAGGTTAAATTTCCGGGAAATTTACACATATACAATCATTTTAGAAAATTTAAAATTTAGAATGGTGGGGACCCAATTTAAAAAAGGGGGAACCCCCGTTTAAAAATTTAATTACATACACATTATTGCAGACGGATGTAAGTTTCAAGGTTCATTTTTCCATTGCCAGGTTCTAATTCGAACACTTAAGAATACCTGTTACGACTGTCTCCATGGAATTTTTGTTTTATACTCCTTTTAAATTGGTTTTAAACATAATTTAAAAAGAAAACATTATTTATTTTGAGGATTGGGTGCTTTTTTGTCATCATTTTTTTTTGAAGTAGTTTAAAGGCGGAGAGAGGGGAGAGAGAGAGGGGAAAGAGAGAGAGAGATAGGAGATTTTAGAGGGGGACCCGGGGGGACTTTTTTTTTTTATTAGAGAGAGTCAACGGAGAATTTTTTTTTGAGAGGGGATTGGGAGGGAGAGAGGGAAAGAGATGAAAGGAGAGAGAAAAAATGGAGAGAAGGACGAGAGAAGAGAGAGGGAAAGAGAAGAAAGAGGGGAGAAAAAGAATAGAGAAAGAAAGGGGAAAAAGAGGAAAGAAGGACCCGGGGGACGAGAGAGATTTGGGGAGAGAGAGAGAAAGAAAAAAAAGAAAGGAAAGAAGGGGAGAGAGAGGGGAGGAGAAAGGGGGCGGGGGAGAGAGAAGAGAGAGAGAGGGGAGAAAACGGGAGGGGGAAAAGGGAAAACCCTTGGGGGGAGAAGAAGAGAAAAAAGCAAAAGGGGGAACCGGGGCAAAGAAATTTTAAAAGGGGAAACACGAGGGGGAAAATTTTTCCCTTTAAAAAACCCGTTCCCAACCCAAATTTGGGGAGAAAAGGGGTGTTCCCTTTTTTGACCTCAAAACCCCTTTTGGCCCAAAAAAGGCGGAAAGTGGCTGTTTACGACCCGGGGCTTGTAACCAAAAGGGGGGGGCCCCTTTTTAAAGGGTTTTAAAATAGGCGCAAAAATAAATCTGGGAGCATAAACAGTTTTTCTAGAGAAAAGAAAAGGAAAACGATTTGGGATATAATATTTTTGGGAATTTTAATACAATATATATATTAATATATACTAATATATATATATAAATATATATATTATAATTTATAATATATATTTTTATTTTGCACACACCCCCACACCCACAAAAATAAAATAATATTTATATATAATTTATTATATATATATAATCTTTATATATATATTTTAATATATTATTATAATATTTTATAAAATATTATATATATATATATATTATATAACTTATTATATTATATAATATTTTATATTTGATAATATATTATATTATATATATATATATGTCTTTTTATATTTAATATAAATATATATATATTTGTAAATAGGGGGATAAAACTATATATAATAAAGAAAGTAAATTTTATATAATTTTTAGTTTTTATATAATTAAAATATATATATATATATATATATAATATATATTTTTTTTTTTTTTTTTTTTTTTTTTTTTTTGTATATATATGTTTATTTTTTGTATAATATATATATAATACTATATAATATATATATTTAAAATTATAAAATAATTTTTATAATAATATATATAATTTTATATATTTTGTAATATATGTATATATATATATATATATAATATATAATTTTATATATATAAAATATATATATGTGGTGGGTGTGTGTGGGTGTGTTTTGGGGTGTGTGTGTGTGTGTGTGTGTGTTTGTGTGGTGTGTGTAACTATGTAGGGGTATTATGTTAAATAATAATATAATAAATTATATAATATAATTATATATATATATATATATATTAGGGATGCGTGGGTAAAGTGTTATGATTTTATGTATATGTGGGTGTCCCCATATATATTCATCCCCTCATTTCACACCAAAAACACAAAACACACACACCCCAAAACACACACCAAAACACACCCACACCCGACGAAAACACCAAAAAACCCTCAAACCCCGCAACCCAAAAACCTTTTACTTCCCCCACACCCCACCAAAACACAAAACATACATACATAAATATATAAATATATAATATTTTATATTATATAATTAAAATTATATATATATATAAAAATATATATATAATATTTTATATATAAAATATATATATATATATTATATATATATAATTATAATAAATATATTATTTTGATCCTCGAGATGCCCTTTTTCCCACCCAAAACCAAAGTGGGGGGGCTACCCTAATGAAAAGGGAAAAACGCCCCTTTTTGGGCCCCCCCCCTCAGCTTAGTCTGGTTACCCACGCTTGTCCAACTGTGCCCTCCCTGTGTCTTTCGCCCCTCTAATTCTTCCTTCCCGTGTTGGGGAACGTTGGCTTATCGGTTTAAGCTTCTTCTAAAATGGGAATCCGACCAACCAGGCGTCGACGAGATTCGAAAAAAAATTTTCGTCAAAAACAAGAACCTCACTGTATTTATTGTTGGTTTAACATCCAAATAGACTAACAACGCTGATTTGATGTCTTCTATTTTTTGCTGCATTGGAAACAATGACCCCAAATCTTTTCAAATCCGTCAAAAGAAAAAGACTTTTTCGTTTCCCTGGACTGGTAACTCTGACTGGCTCTTTTACCTTCCCCTTTCGGCTCAGATGGCAACGCTGACCCGCTCTTTTTCCTTCCCTCTCCCACTCAGATGGCAACGCTGACCCGCTCTCTCTCGCCTCCCCGCTCAACTGGCCACGCCGAACCCGCTCGCCTCCACTTGATACAATCTCTGATAGTCTTTCCACTCGGAGCTTATCCCGTCCGCCTCCCCCGGGGGTAAATAACCACCCTTATTATGTCAAAGTTTTAAGGACCATTCTCCCCCATGGGTAGCGAGAGGAAATCGCTGTTCCAAAGAAATGTGTTGACGGGAACTTATCGGTCTTCTCAATCTTAATTGGATGACTGAGACACTGGGACGGAGCAGCGCAGGACCAGATGTTAATCTTACGTGACTCCAACGTAAGTCTTTCGACAATCCGCACGCAACGAGTCGAACCGGTGAGCGGGGGCGAACCTACAGATAGACAGGTTGATGAAATGGATGTCGGGTGTGTGTTTCGATCTTATTCTGCTTCTACACCTCCTTCTTCTTCTTTTTCCCCCTCCTTTCTCTTATATATATATATTTTATTTTATATGTGGTGTGTGTGTGTTGGTGTGTGTGTGTGTTTTGTGTGTGTGTGTGTGTGTGTGTGTGTGTGTATATAATATATATAATGTGTGTGTATATATATATATTTATATATATATATATATATATATATATATATATATATATATATATATACATATGTATTTATAAATAACAACCCTCCCTAACCAGGACTGGAACCTAGGTCACTCCGGGTATGAAACCGGAGGCCAGTGCTAAAACCAACCAGGCCACACGACCCACTAAAAGGAATGTGCAACCCAGGATCTACTAGCTCCCTAGACATTACCTGTCTACTCATACTTGAGTAATGACAGCGAAGTTTTACGCTCACTCCCCGTGGGCAGATCGGTGGAAATTGATTTAGCAATTCAAATCCTAAGTCAGATGTCCTGAGGTATATTTTATGAAAGATGGAATAATGCAATGCGCATTGATATCGATAAATAACAACCCTCCCTGACCAGGACCCCGAAAACCCAGGTCACTCCGGGTATGAAACCGGAAGCCAGTGCTAAACCAACCATGCCACACGACCCACTAAAAGGAGTGTGCAACTGGATTTACTAGCTCCATAGACAATTACCTGGTCTAACTCCCCTAACTTGATTGTAATGAAGCGGAATTTTGTAATCATGGCATTGTTGAAAATAAAAAACCCTCCCCGCCGGCTGAAATTATTTTTGGGGTTTAAAGGGGGCCCGTGTAAAAACCCAACCCCCCCCGC
>NC_051389.1:27962005-27969505 GCF_015228065.2 Penaeus monodon
GTTGCTTTCTGGCTTCTCGTCATTGGAGTCTCTTTGCGATCTTCCTAATTTGGTTATTATCTCGTCCATGTTTTTTTTTTTTTTGTGGGGGGGAGGGTGTAATGGTTACCAGGATTGAAATATATAACATCGTTTTTAATACACTATTAATCACATATGGAAATTTTCAGGTATTAGACGGAGAGAGAAAAGAAAAGAGAAACGGAGATATTTCTTCCCCTTCTCATCACTCTCTAATAATTCACTTTCTTCCGAAGTGCTTTTCTACGATGGAAGATGGTCTTTCCATCCCAAAAGTTTTAACTGCCAAAGTGATGATAACTTTAATCTCCGGCCAAAGCGAAATAAGTCAAAACATAGAGGTATTAAAGGTCACAATGGAATAATCGCGGTCATTGGATATGTCTTTAGCAAGAACAGTAGTCATGTGTCGTCATTTGTTTTGAAAGGAGAACTAACCAATGGGGAAGCTGCTCGAGCCCTATTGATCCGCCCATGTCCGGACACGTGGACTTTGGCATGGTATAACCGCTTCTTCCTTTTTTCGTCTGCGTACACGTTTAGGTTTTATTAGGAAAGAGTCATATTTTTATTAATTACCTCTGAATTAACACGACCGGGAGTTAGACCATATACCAGAAAAAAATCGGAAATGTTCTCTAAATTTTCGTGTGGAAAATGGCTGTTCATTGTGTACGAATGCAGTACGGAGGCTGCGCTATTGATTCCAAATATGGTTCATGTGAGCACGCGTGTTGTTACATCATCCTGAGATAACTAGCTTCACCGAACAGCGTGTGTGACGTATGTGTTGATAATAATGGCAGTTCATGACCGAGTATGATTTTTATAGCGGCAAAAACAGTTACCGTGAGTTCAATACACACTCTGGTGTGTGTGTGCTAGCTGATGTGTATGCATTTTGCCTTTCCTAGTTGCAAAGAACTGCTCTGTCTGCTCCAGGCCATGAAACTGACACTTGCTTCGTTTTCCAGGTTGCTTCGCCTTCGTGGAAGGACACCCCGGCCTTCCAATGAAAGGGCTGGAAAGAGACGCGAGACTAAGTGGAGGATTGATCTAGGTCATCCATCCACGAACCCTGCGACGATGCTGCAGACAATTCACGAGGGGGAATCACCATCAAGCACCTGAAAGCGAGTGAAGACAAGGCTCTCTTCCGCCAAAACGCCAAAGGTTCGCCAATAGGAACGTGTTTTCGCGTGAGGAATCCGCCACAAGCGTTGTCGTCGCCGAGGCCAGTTACTCCAATAAACAATGAGGCGTATCTCTTCATGCGGGAGCGAGATTGGCTTCTTCCTAGCAATAAAATCACTAAATACTTAAATAATTGCTCATCTCGTTGTTGAAAAAGGTTCGATTTTTTTTTTATTGATGTATGTAATTAATTATTTAGTATATCCCAGAAAAAGCCATAAGAAAGCGACAAAACTAATGTTAAGAAGCTTTCGGAGGAGGGGGCCAACTGCCCCTCCTCTTGGGCTGGGAGGATGGCGTCGTTTGGGAATCAGCAGTAAGCTCTGTGCAAACAAACCGTCTGTTTCAAATGTTACACTTATCCATAAAACAGTTAGGAAACCAAGCCTTATAAACCAGCGAGTGGGCAGTTGTCTTTGGTAGGTCTGCCGACACCAACAGTATTGCAGTTTAAAAGTAAGTTGAAATGGCCCTCGGATCGCTCTGGAGGGGAGTTTCTCGGGGTCCCTCCAGTTCGAATGAAAAAGAAGCGAAATATCAAAGTACCTCTTAGCAATGATAAAGAAAAAATGCTTTTGTAACAAAATTTATTCCCCTTTATCTTGTCAAGACTTCGTCCATTGCGTCCCTTTTATGGGTGTTTTTGTACCGAAGCTTAAAAACATTGGCAGAAACTAATTCGGATTTTGGGGTTAAAAAGCTATACAAAAGTAAATTAATCTCTGTGGAGCCGCTTGCGATACCGATGGTCACTTGTAGGTCCTAGTAAAAAGTTGTTACATGTAGTACCGTAGAGGCGACGCCACCGTGATAAAAACTAGAATTACCAGCTTTGTGCGCCTACAAGCCATTCCGCCAGTCAGCCAAGCAGCCAGCCAGCCAGCGCCTAGCCTTCCGTGTCTGTAAAACTCCGCTATTCGCACCAAGAAATAGACAGTATGGCTATCGCATGGAGCGCCCTCCGTAAGGTTCTGCGCCGCCAGAAAAGGGGAAATACTCATCTTGCCTTCGTTAGATGATAAACAAAAATACTCAAGATTAAGCTAGCCTGGCCTAGGCAGCCCGATAACAGATAAAAAGGAAAAGTCGTCGATAAGAACAATATTTATCCAGTAATTACTAAAATACCAAGCTAGATCAAAATATTTTTCTTCGCTTTGCTTTCTCTCTCTCTCTCCTCTCTCTCTCTCTCTCTCTCTCTCTCTCTCTCTCTCTCTCTCTCTCTCTCTCTCTCTCTCTCTATATATATATATATATATATATATATATATATATATATATATATATATATATATATATATATATATATATATCCATCTGCATCTATCAGGCACCATCTAATCTATTCTAGTCTCCTCCCATTAACTTCAGGAAAGGGAAGTCCCCATGCGATAGCAATACTGACGCCAGTCTTAGAGCAGACAAAAAAAATACCACTTCGTTCCTCCGGTGCTTTATATAAACGAGCTAAATAAGTGAAGAACAAACGATGTAGAAAACGAGTCACAGATCGTTTTTCCAAAATTTGGTTTCTAGTTGACCTTCCGCTGGTGAACTTGGGCCAAGTGGAAGACGAAAGCCATGTGAGCATGAACAGTGAAGGACAACGAGTTCTTTTCCCTTATGTATTCCAGTGTGAGTTTATTTTTGAAGATAAAAAAGAAAGACACAAGTGACAAGTGAATGGAGAATTGTGATATGGTTAATATTTTTTTAATCTTAAGCTCAACATGTTACTTACAAAAAGAAGCGCTAAGCACTATAGTCTGGCACTTCATGGGGCAAGGAAATTAGTTTATTTCTTAATTCAGTATGCAGCACCATTAAATACTTGATGAAGGCCAGGATAGCCTTTTCCATTGTTATTCTTTGTTTATTTCTCTTTTCATGTGGAGAATAATCCACGGCTGTGTTCCTTGCCACAAAGTATATTCTATTTCCTACACTCATGTTCTCTGTTTATCATATGTTAGAATTCTGATACTTATGGTTTAAATCTGTTACTCTATTGTATGTAAAGGGATTTTCTTTCATTTTTGTAACAGTTGTCAAAATTATCTGTACAGATTGTGAAAATCGAAAGTTTAGGAATTCTCAATATGTTATTTAGATATTTTGTATATTGCCTGATAACTTTTGATGTATCTATTATCTGTTAAACAAATGCATATTCTTATCAGTGTTACTGATAAACGTTTATGTCACACGTCAAGTGTGTGGATACTGTACAAGCTCGATCTTTCTCTTAAGTGTTTAAAACTACGCAATGCAAGTCTGCATAAATTTACATGAGGCGTTATAATAAACTGCCGTTGGACATGCGTCAATCAACAATTATTTTTCCGATATTAGAAGGACTCGTGCAGATTGAACAGGCACTGTGTTAAGAGAGTGGTGTATAGCCCGAAGGGTTACTTTAATCTTTTTTGATCCTAGGGAGAGTAAATTCTATTTATTTCTTAAATTTATGTGGATGAAACCCCGGTGATGGTGGAAGCGCAAAGGTCATGCCGGGGCGCTGTCGATTTCTGCTGCCTCAGTCAACACGTGCGTGTGGGTGTGTGTCTGCGCGTTATGCTATGTGCGCATGGGAGTGAGCGAGCCCCGGTCAGGCAGAAGGCGAATCCACAGCGCCCCGGATCCTGACGGACAAGGGAACACGCTGGCATGGCAGCTCCCCGGGTGACGGACCCTAGGTTCCCGCCGCCGCCTCGCTGCCCGGCAATGGGGGTCTAGTCACAGCCGGAGACCGTCGCTCTAGGCTTCTTCTGCAAGTAACCTGTTACGAAAGAAAAAGCAAAAGATTCTTGTTTCTGTACTTAGCGTTTCATATATGTATGTATGAATGTATATATGTACGTATGTCCGTATGCATGCATGTATATATCGGGATAAGAAGAGAGTTTCCTGAGAGGACGGAAAGCTTCCTTGTCAGCAAAAATCCCACCACAAAGCTGACGTCATCTAGGATAATTGTATTCATTAAGTGTCTGAGTTTTTCATTCAGGTCTTATCACACTGTTATGTATCATACACCGGCCAGATGATAATGTTATAATAGACTTTCTTTGTCGCGTGAATTACGATCAAGAACCAAATATGTATAATTAATATTGCATGGGTATATCTCCGGGCTACTGCTGAGGTGGTCGTCATGGCAACGAGGTTGCAACAAAGTGGTAGATGGGTAGTCGTTGGTGGGCGCTAAAGAAGAAGGAGGAAGAGAGTAAAAAGGCAGATAAGGAGGGAAGTAGAGGAAGAGGCAAGGGAAGGAGAATTACTCTCGTTTTGGGTTTCTTCCTCTTTGTGAGCTTTCCTCCTCATCTTCTCCTCTCCTTTCTTCCTTCTTCGCCGATAGACTGTTACAAGTATATGTGTGGATATTTTTTTTCTGAAGTGTTGCCTCGGTCAGTCCACGTCAGACTCCTTGTAGTCCATCAGTTCTGCACTTATACATTCTTAATAATATCCGGGTGGGTAGTAAAGTTGAGCCTCGAATTGTTTGTTTCTTCAGATGTTTATATAAAAGATAAAACCAATTTGATGGTTGCTTAAGTGTAGTAAGTGTCCATCAGCTGGCCATGACGCTTGGCGATCGTCCTTTGTCTCGTTCTTATTTTTTTTCTTCTCTTCTTACTGCAAGAGGGAAAAAGATGGCGGTTCCAAGCGTCACTGACTATGTGAGATGTCACGTGACTCCGAGGTGAGGTTTTCCCGCCCACCCTCTCGTTACATCCATCGTGTCAAAAACACATTTCATCTCTCACGCTCCCAATGACATAAATGTGCATATGCTCAATAAGTTACTGTATATTGTGAAGAGTCCAAGTTTTTTTTCTCCCTCTTCCCCTTCTCCCCTCACGCCCCCCCCTTCTCCTTCCTCCATGTAATGTCCACAACGCGATCATAGTTGAATCATCAATTGTTTCCCAAAAGCCTTGGTGTTGTGGACTAGCGTAGGGCTCACGACGCGGGCCTGCTGACTTGTCCCGATCACCGCCGTCGCCGTCAGGAAGGAATAGCAACACATCGGCCTCTTCGCATTCCCTCGCGATGGTTCTGGAGGAAAACCGCCTTCGTTTCATCACCGTCGCGCCTAAGCTTCGTCGGGCCGCGTGACACACATAAAAAAGTAAATTAATGAATAATCTTAACTGCCATTCTGTTTTCATTTGCATCATTACATGTTCAAAATCATCAAATTTACTGCGATGAAGTTACTGTTATGAGTTGAGTCAAGTAATGAAGCACATTCGATTGAACCAGTTGTTTTGAAGGTTTTTCTCAAGTTAAATTATTTTTAAAATCGGGTGCAAGTAAATACAAAAACGTAACCTCAAAAACACCGTGAGAAGTTGTAATAATTCAATCTAACGCCCTAGCCTAAGACTTGCTGAAACGTAGCTGACTTCCTTTAGTCTCCCGTGATGTTTACTTGAACTAGAGAAATCAACAACCTAAAAATCTCCTTGAAATTGCAGTAGTAAACTAGTCCCCGGATCAGCAGTAACGGATGTCTTTAAAGAGACTAGAGAGTAATGGTAATCAAATATGCTTATTTAATTGGAAACTAAATGCACTTGAAGATATAGCACCAACCAAGCACGTCTACCATAACAGAGAGTTGCACAACCGATTCTTATCCACCGAGTCCCTTCCGCCCTCGTCATCATCGCAGTTCCCGGGAATCTCTTTGGCCCTTTCTCTCGCTGCGATCAGTTCCTTCAGCGCACGCCCTCTCGGAACCCCACGCGTTCCCTTCGGCCGAAACCGCCACTGCGATGGTATCAGACCCAATCTCCTGCCTTCTCCACTTTCTACGAGCCGCCTTCGAGGGAGCTGCCTTCTTCCAGGGAATCTCTTGTGGTTCCTTGAGATGGAGTCACTTCTCGGGGCGGTTGCATACCTTTTCCTTGGGATGCCATCACCTCATCTCATCTTCATCGACCTCTGGTGCTTCTCCCCGGTATAGTTAAGTAGTGAGAGCGGAGAAAGTTGCACGTCCAGGGCATTTTGATGGTTTTGCCAAAATAGCTCGGATCTGCAAGGTTTCTGGCTCTTGGTCCGATGCTTGTCGCCAGTGAAGTAGGATTTAGGCTGTGTAGGATATTGCGCAGACCTGAGCCAGCGGTTTTGAACAAAGTTGGCAATGTTTGTCACCAAATGTGTCTGATTATCTGGCTGGTAAACTAGTTCAGTCGGTCAGCCATCATGGTTCGTTAGATTGGTAGAAGCCTATGACTGCCAATATACATGTATCTAGCACTGTTACGCCTTTTCGTAGATTGTACCGGGGAGGTTCACAAAGCACAGAGACAAAAATATCATATTTTGGTCGTGTACCTGGTTCAGGTTCCCGTCTTCTTCACGTGGCTCAGTGATGCCAACCCTCCATACTTGTGACGTCATTTGGAACCACTGGGAACCGAATTCTACAATAGCATTTAAGAAACTATGTCAGAAAAAAAATCTATAACACGAGCATGAGCATAATAGCGAGCTCTCATAAAGATCATAATACGGACACTGATAACTTTCTTCCTTAAATGCTGTTTAAGAATATGCCCAGGAGGTGAGCACGGTTGGCAGGCCTGTGAGTCACGAGCACTATCCTGTAATTTTGACATACATACTATGCCCATGTAAATTCCTGAAGGACTTTTGGATGATATCATGAATAATCATGTATAAAACACAGCTATGATTTTTTTTACATAACCTAGAAAACTTCTTTTACGAATAAACTTATTCTACTGCTGCAAGAACACCTGTTTGTGTACATATCACTTGTGTTTATCAGATTTTTGTGTTCACATGTTCCAATGCTGTACTCAATTCATGAAGCTATGAGGTTGCTCGTGGACTACACAAGTCTTAAAAGATCTCTTTAACATAAAGAATTTCACCTCCATTATCTGACTGCAGAGCATTCGCATTGACCAATAGCAGCGCTCCACACGATGTTACAATTTTGAAGTTGCTCTCTCCTCATAGGTCCACTGCAGCTGCATAAAGATTGTATATTGAATAGTGAGCCAAGGCCTATTGCAGTGGTTTATCAAATATTTTACTTTTTTCTAAAGTGTAGTACTACAGCACCAAGGATTTCGCAAGCAACGATTCTTATGCCCTTCTTGATCTACATAGTGAGGCTACTTCCTCACAACTACTGATAAAATACATGAGACAAATTCCTATGCGAGTCAACATGTACATTAAAAAGTAAGGATAAAGTCCGGATTCGCTTTTTATCCTCCTGTTTTATAATCAATGTCCTGAAAGTAT
>NC_051389.1:27977005-27991572 GCF_015228065.2 Penaeus monodon
TCTATCAGTTCCTCCTCGCAGCAGCTCATCTGTATCCTCCGCACTGACGGTATGTCGCAAATATTTTTTATAACGAAATGGCTGTCTCTCGGCACGAAGTGCTAATAAGGTGGGGGGTCACGGGGGGTTGCCCCTAGGGAATAAATAAAAGGTAGGGGAAATTTTGCGTGCATGACATTCAGGATTACAGTACAAATAAAGTATATGGACTGGTTACCTTGACGAAAACTAAGACCCTTTTCATCTATGGCCAAAGGTGCGCAAATAAAAAGGAGATACAGGACAGAGAAGAGAAAATCGACACATGATTTTGTAAGTCCCATCGTGTTTTTCTTGCGAAGACCAAAACAAGTGACACGTAATCATTAAGACGATCTATCAAGTAGTCCATTAGTACGTGCTTGTGAGAACGAATATTTGTAATTAACAATATCTGTTTTTACGAATTCTGTATTTAATGAAATCTTTATTTTTATTATTTTCTTTTGCGTGTTTGGTAATTACTCACACTATTTTGTACAATAACCTTGTGCGCATGCGCGTTTTGCCACCGGGAGATCTGGATTATGATTGTTTTTTTTGCTGAATTGTGGGTTTGAAACCCGTAGAGTTTTTCGAGGGTTGGTTCTTCGGTCCCAAAGTTAAGTTAAGTTAAGTAAGTTTATTTACCACCCTGGCTATCTGCTCAGGCGTGGGCAATCATGATTTCAGTTTTACATATATCTGACATTGTACAGTAGTCTGTAACTACTGTAGTTGTACAAGGTAAAATATAAATATAAATCATACATCATACAAAAATTATTACTTTCATATGCTTTTGCCACTTACGGTAGTTATTTCATAGTAAATTTAGGGTATAGTACGAGTATATCTTCCAATGTATCAGATGAAATGAAATATTCACATAGTTCTTTATACCTCATGTTAGGTGGTCTGAAAGGCTGTATCACATGACATTCCGAGATATAGTGCTCAAGCGTTCGTTTGTTTTCTTCGTTACACAGTCTACATCTAGATTCATCTGCACTTCTTGCACCGTGCAGTTGCCAGTACATTCTGTAACCAAAACGTATTCTGGCAATAACCACGTCACACTGTCTGGTTTGACTTTGGTCCCACCCATAGGAAGGCTTGCCATCTCTACACTGATCGTAGTGTCTTATGGTACAGCTTTCAGGCCTTTGAGTGTTAATCAGATCTACTAGTTCTTCCTTATGAGAACTTTTCAATATATGTGCAACCCTAGCAAGAGGCATCCCAAGATCTATGTTCACAATATCCTTGCTGCAGGCTTCTTTCGCCAATTTGTCTATGTGGTCGTGCTTGCGTATGCCAACATGAGATGGTATCCATACAAATTGAATGTTGAAATTACGCTCTGTTGCATAGGTTACGTTACGCTTAATGCAACTCACAATTTCTTCATCGCCACCTGCTTTGAAAGAATTTAGCATCCGAAGAGCACTTTGAGAGTCACAGAAAACTACTCCAGAGCCCCTAGACATTAAAGAATTCCGTTGCGAGGAGTATACCTGCCAGCTCCGTTTGTGTAGTGCTGGCCCAGTTTTGTATTCTCATATTAACTTGATGTTGTAGTAAGCCATTTTTGTATACAGCGCAAGCACAACCAGCTTTGTATCCAGACTGTACGGATCCGTCGGCGTAACACTCATATGCATCATCGCCCATAGATTCTGTGTGTTCCGTTACCGTTGCTAGCGCAATTTGTTTCAAGACACAGTTATGCACCCTGTTTTTTTGTGGTAGACATGTAAGGTGCACGATCAATGTTGAATTCAGCCATGGTGGAATGGAGCGACCTTTTGATATTTTACTAATTGGAACATTGAGTTTTATACTGTTCATGGAGATTTTGTGTATCAGAGGGCGCGCGTGTGTGTGATTTGTCACGTCTACTTGCGTGATTTTATGTTGCAGTTGTTTTTGGAAATCTGAGAGATACGAGGGTTTCCTCATAGCTTTGACCCCAAATATGGTGGAAATAAATATTATTCTATCAGAAATGGATGCTAAGTTTAATTCTGAGGATAATCCTCATAGCTTCATTTTGCACAACCTCCAAACTTCCTATTACTGATTCCTTACACTGCAACAAGTGCAGTGCGTGGTAGTCTACAAATGACCTTATAAAAACCAAGTAAAACAGTCTAGCGAGCTTAACATTGATGCCATGTTCTCTATCGATAAGAACTTTCAAAGGTTTCAATCTCTCCCAGAGTCTCTTCTTTAGAGAGAAGACCAGGTCTGCATCATTTACATTCACCCCGAGATATTTATACTTGTGGCATATGTCAAGCTCCTGGTCACCTATGCGAAAAGTGGTGGGGGTATGATACATGGGTTTAGAGCCATTGTTTTCTCAGCGGAAATGACTAATCCACACTCATGAGCCTTTGCTGAGATTCTGTCGAGAATTATTTGCATCCTCTCTTGCGATGATGCTGTGACGCATATGTCATCAGCATAGCATATAATGGATTCACCATCCCCAAGTGGGATATCTGCCACCAGCTTGTGCATGAGGACATTGAACAGCATAGGGCTGAGAACTCCTCCCTGTGGCGTCCCAAGTTCAAAAGACTGTGAAGGGGAACTTCTCACCCCACTGAACAGGACACTTGCAGATCTGTTCGAGAGATACATTCTAATCCAGTTCAATATCTTACCCCGGATGCCAAAGCTTACTAATTGTTCTAGGATAACTTCTCTGTTTGCAATGTCAAAAGCTGACTTAAGGTCAAGAAAAACAGTGTGCTTCCCTGGATTAGAGTGTGAAAGTACTCTGCAAAGCAATGTTGTGTGCTACGTCCCGATAGGAATCCGTACAGTCTGTGAGATAATTTACCTTGTAACCTGTACCTGAGTCTGTTCAAAATTATCCTTTCTAGAACTTTGCATACACATGAGGTTAATGAAATTGGTCGGTATTCATCATGGTTTGATTTCGGTATAGGGATGATTAGACTGCGTGTCCAGGGGCGAGGCAGAATACCTTGTGACAAACTTAACCTGTATAGGTGCAAAAGGGGATTAGACTTTCAAAATGGCGCAGACGTCCGTAGAGTTTCGTTGGCCGATTTTCATCGCTTTTTTGTGCTTTTCGACACAAAGTTTGGTTCGGGTTTTCGAAAAATCGAATTTTTAACGTTTCTTAATCACTTTTCTTCGATTTCTGCAGATTCCTATTGACATCCAGCGCCATCCATTACCCCCCCCCCCCCGCTTCAATCCCGGTTCCCCCACGCATCCCTCAAGATGTTGGGTAGAGGAAATTTTGGAACTTAGTCTTTGGAGGGAGCGTCGCTCTCGGTAACAGTTATCGTAATTTCGTCTACGTGGATGTAGTGATATCCTCAGTTTTGTTGGTGTTACGGCTGGGTATTCTCTCGGTAAGTCTCGTTTATTAAACATTTATTCGTTCGAGTGATAATCTTGTATTAGTTATTAATGCGTTTTTTTATGCAGATATATTTTGCTAATCGTATAGTGGATATTGAAAGCAAGTTTTTTTGTTTTTTTTTAAAGTTTGTGAACAAAATGACAGATTTTCTACCCTCGGATCGTGATCGCCATCTTGAACCACATGCTAACGTTCAGTATTGTCTTATTGTTTCGACGTTCCAAATTATTTTTTACACCAACTAATTTTTGTGCAACTTTAAACCTTAGTGCCGCAGTATCATCGCATGGATATTTAAAATGGGTTTCTTACTTTAATTTGTTATTATTATTATGTTTTACTTTTTATCGTTCACTATAATCGCTTGGTACCTGCGAGTGCGTGACGACGGACTGATCAGTTGCTATATTGCCTCTGTAGTGGGGCAGATGAGTGAAACAATCGTTCATTTGATGATACAAGCATGAAATTTGGCATAATTATTTATTTTGTATTATATTTTGAGAAAAAAGTGCTACCCATCTGAAATTCCAATATGGCGGTCGTTTTCCAAGATGGCCGCCATATGGTCCTTTTTAAGACAAAATTTTGAAAGTACGACGCGCAAATAAAGTTTTTACAAAGATACTTCATGAGTTCCCTTTGCCTGAGTTTGATGTGGACCACCACTAATCATTCTGAGGGTCCCATTAGGCACCCATTTTACAAGATGACCGCCAAATGACGTAATATACGGGCATATGCCAAAGCCCAAGAGTCCATGTTTCAAACAAACTCAACCTACTATGGCCAAAAGTCCATTCACTGTTCATCAGATTAGGAATTCGGGCAAGGGCAAGTACAGGTAGAGTACAGAATAGTCCATTCTTTACACACTTGCACCTTCCACCACACTCTGTCTTGCATCCCACACTTTGTCAGTTCATGGCAGCTCTTGGAAACGGGTTCCAGAGTTGTCCAACAACTTCCCAATCATCACCTTTTTCTGACCATCCCCAACTCGGAAGGACACTGAGGTTCTGGCTGACGATTGACACACTGTCCCCAAATATGATCTGCTTGGTAGGCTGCTCTTTTGGCATGTTGCTTCAGTACACTTTGTGTTGGTGGAATCAGTAAATTGACCTCTGCTTTCGCGCAAAGAGATCAAGCCTTGCCTCGTCTACAGAAGATGTTTTACTCGACTGGTCATACATAAGAACCGCATATTTTTCCAGAACATGTAGATCAGACTCCTAAATCCAGATGGCCTGCAGCTAAGTTTTGAAAAGGGTGGCAGAGGCAGCATGAAGACATTCCATGTCTGCCATGCTGTCTTTTTCCCTTTTCCCATTGAAACCTGACACAACGTCACACCCAGTAAAGGCATGGAAGAATAGCACCCCGTTGGTCTTTTCTGGCCCTGAGGTGGACACCAGGTCATGAATAGGAATCCATCTAGTGTGCTCACCTTTCCAAATCTAATCCACATTTGCTCCAGGCGATTGATTTGAGAGAAGGCATCTGTGATATGGCGATCACAATGACGTCCGTGTCGTTTGCGTCGATCATAAGAGATTTAAACCCTTTCCCGAAGTTGCATGCCAGGCATGTAAGAATATACGTGTGTCAGCCCCCTCATGTGTACAGGGAGCCAATTCTCTAGGCTCATGTTGGTGTAACTGGCACTAGTAAGGGCGTCTTCTTCCTTCGTCACAACGACTACATTTTCCCTAGTCATTTTAGCTACTGCATCAGCAAGAAAATGGAAGAACCCCCGTCTGTTTGCACTGTCGCGGGGAAGGAAACTCTTCCAGTTTGTAGGCGTTTTACTCTTTTCAGTAACCCCCTCTGATAGCTTTTCCTCATTTCGATCTAACTTCAGACTGACTTATGATACATCAAAGATGATGTCTGTTCTCTTGTGTTTTTGCTGTACTGTTCATTTTGGGGAGAATGTCCTTCGTGGCAAAATTCTTCGAAAGTCTTTGATGTCACTTTCGCCTGGAGAACATCCACCAAATCGGCCTTAGTACATGCGCGTAGATTACCTTTCTTGCTGGGGTGAAGGAGGGTTTAAGGCTGTTCTCATGTCTGAAAAATTCTTGTAGATCACACCTTCGTTTGGCAGGAGATAAACAGGCGAGAAAACAGTTGACAGTCCTCCTTAAGTGCTTTAGTTTAGATACTTTGGATGACTCTGGCCCAGTTTTGAAGAAGCCAGTATTGTTCTGGGGTTGCACAGCAGTGTCTGTCACCAGTGTGCCCTGGTAGTGTGCGACAAAACACTCTTTTACTTGACTTGCCACGATTAATTTGCTAGGTTATTTTCGGAGTTTTCTTCTCTTAGATGAATTGCCTTTTCCCGGGTTTTTAGCTTTATCTACACAACACTAAATGGTTTTTAGGCGCCATCACCGCCTACGCACCAAACACTATCTGCAATATCACTTCTGCCGCGAGAAGGCTAGGGTGGGACTTGACTGCCAGATGCTTTGTGGTTCACAGGCCGTTGGGGTACTTTTTAGATAAAAGGAGCTCAATCATTTTACCACCCCGGCATTAGCAGTCCCTTTTAAGGGGCAACAATGAATTATTCATCTACTATTTATTTACTCATTTATTATTTTTTCTAACATTTATTAATTACTACTGTGTTTATTTACTGAGGACTTTTAGGCAGACAGCAATGGTATTTAGATGTCCTTGATGCTATGAGGGTATAAATAGTATTTATTTGTGCAGGAAAAACTACCTAATGCACCAGAGATACTCCAAAGAAGGCAAATACGCAATAATTTTACACAAGATGTAAAACATTGAGCGCTTTTATGGTTACCATTGTTTTTTCCATTAACCGGTGGCCATCTTGGAATAATGGCCGCCATATTGGAATTTTTGATGGCTAGCACTTTTTTCTCAAAACATGACCTACATAGCACATTCACACCAACTTTCATGCTTGTATCACCAAACTGAATGATTCAGTCCAAAATCACACTTTGGCTGCTCCACTACTGCTATTTTAGCCTTGCAACAGGCATGCCAGGGCGGAATAGGAGGAGCTCCCGTAGCGCGGATGATGACCCGCCATGAATGAAATATCAATAACGATGAGCTCTTACGTAAGATCAATGAGTTAAGCGAGCACGTGAAACAATTAGAAAGTCGTAAAGTGAGTTAAAAGGTCCCCTTTTCACGGTCGACAAATCAAAATAATAGGACGAGAGCATGATAAATGTTTCAAATGTAGGTTACATCATTAACAGGGAGAATATTCCTTATTTAAAGCTGAGGTACCTGCCTTCTCAACCACTGAAGCTTAACACAGAACTTGAAGGATAGTTACGACAAATAGAAAATCTAACTAAGCCTCATAATGATGCATTTATACGATCGGCACGTGCAACTTGCAGGGGATCAACTGATCTAGTAATAAAGTTGCCCCCATTTGATGACATGGATACATAGGAATGTTTTTAAACGAAAGTTAAGGGAAAAATTCCGGGAACTTGCTCTGTAGCGGATTTCTTTACTCATTTACGAAACCAGATTTACTGCAGGTCAGGCGCCACTCGATTTTTATTTGCAACAGAGGGCGAGATATATCAAGGTTACAGAGACTACCCGAATGTGACAGGAGAACCCGATGCACTGTTCGTAGATATTTTGTGTAGGGTCTTTCCCGGTTGACTGAGAGAAGTTTTGTTTTAAGAGGGTGACCCTCTACCACAAGTCATTGACGCCATCGTCGTATAAAAATCTCCGCGAATGTTTAAAGTGGTCCCCTGAGTATCTAACTACCAGTATAAATTCTTGTAGAAGAAAGCTACCTCTGCCGTTAGAAGAGTTCGAATTAATCATCATCCTTGGGAGCTACATAATGTTGCTCTAAAACTGGTTCACCTCTTTACCTTCTGGAGCACATCAGGAGTGCACAGGACATACTGTAAGATCCTGATCTATTTTATTTTCCCAACCTTCTCAGGGGGGACCAGGCGTTTGTGCATTCATGGCGGGTATCCCAGCGGCGCAAGGAACCAGCTTACCAGCAGCACATATAGCAAACGTACCAGATGTTCCTCTGCCCCTTGAAAGAGTAAGTGCTGTCCTATGGATATCCACGGCTTTTATTAATACTTTGTGACTATCTTCGGCCCACCCACATGGTATCAGGCAGATAATGGAATGTTTTTGGCAACCTAATTTCAACAGGTATGCAGCATTATCCAGACAAAAGATGTCATATACGACGGTGGACCAAGCGCAAACCAAAGCCATTTATTGAAAGGGCTAGTATTGGTAAAGATGCGTGGAAACTCTGACGGGGAGCCGACCGGACACTTGGGATCAGTACCTCCCCAGGTTCGTTCGGGGCGCTCAACCTCTCGGTTCATTGAAAAAGTCATCGGGAGAAACAAGCCGATTACCTCATGACGGGTCATCATGGCCACTTCCCCCAGGCCCCCATCATGGCCACTTTTCCCCCAGGCCCACCACATGGCCACTTCCCCCAGGCCCACCATCTGGGCCTCTTCCCCCAGGCCCACCATCATGGCCACTTCCCCCCAGGCCCACCATCATGGCCCCCTTCCCCCCCGGCCCACCATCATGGCCACTTCCCCCCAGGCCCACCATCTTTGGCCATTTCCCCCCCAGGCCCACCATCATGGCCACTTCCCCCCAGGCCCAACCATCATGGCCACTTCCCCCCAGGCCCACCATCAGGGCCACTTCCCCAGGCCCCCATCATGGCCACTTCCTCCAGGCCCACCTCATGGCCACTTCCCCAGGGCCCACCATCATGGCCATTTCCCCCCAGGCCCACCATCATGGCCACTTCCCCCCCAGGCCCATCATCATGGCCACTTCCCCCCCAGGCCCACCAACGCCGTCACGATTGCAGCAGATTCGGCGAAGAGGTTTCAGGCAGTGGAAACTTCGCGTCGAACAGGAGAAGGTTGGGCGCGCATCTACAACAAACGCGTCCGCAAGCACTTCCAGCCTAATGTCGGGGTCCTTGTCCGGGTGAAGGTCCACCCAGGGCACGTCGTGGTCCAGGTCGCGCCCTTGGTCACCGATGACGCGGTCCCGTGAGAATAAAGAAAAGAATCAGACTCTTACTTGTGCAAAGAAGTGAACGAGCCAAACCACAAGCTGAAGTGCCGTATCAATCAACTGAAAGATTTTGTTCTTGAACAAGAATTGCAATTTACTGATGACGTTGCTGATGATTCACTTTTCCTAGAATGCGGGGACTAGGATGAGCCTGGAGAGCCTTTTGCTCTTTTGTCCGTTGTTCAGTCTGCAGAATGTTAAATGTTTTTGCTCTGAATTTCAGTTTTCTAGGTTGTACGTTTTGGATATACATACGGTTTTTCAAGGCACAAAGATGTGTAGGAGTTGTAGGTATATGTGTGATAGTTCATGCTTTTACTTGTACTAATCTTTGTTTTGGCATTCTTTGTCAGAATTGATTTAGGGTTGTCTTGCTGCTAGTTTTGTTCCCAGCCAGAGCTCTGTATCGAGGCGTCGCATCCTCCACCCCGAGAGACGTCTGATGCGACGGCTACAGCCGAAGGCCATGAGGACCTGCTCGGGCGTGGACCGTGTGTTCGTTCGCTTCCGATCGGGTGTCCCTGTGATGTCATCTGCTGAGCTGGAGCTTCCTTGAATCGGATGGGCTCGGAGGTGTACGAGGGATACTGCTGCCGGAGGGAAAACTAGTTAAACACGTTAGCGATGAAGGAATTTGTAGTGTGCCCTATGATGCGGGATGACGTCGCCACCCGGACGCGCTAAGGATGCCCTATGATGGGGGATGACTCCCCGTCCCAGACGCGCTAGGATGCTATGATGCGGGATGACGCCAACACCCATACCTATGTGGTTCCCCATACCATTGGTTCTCCCTCTATTTAAACCCAATCAGAATTGCTGGAAAAAGGGCTTATGACAACTCAAGTCTAAACGTCTACATACGGGGGTGTATGACCTTTAGCCTCACCCCTGGTCTGCCATGGAACCTCCTCTTGGAGATGCAAAACCAAAAAACTCCCTCTCTGAGATGATGCAGTCTTTGGGTTTGGGTGTTTCACTGGAGGAGGAATGGTTTCAAAAAAATGATGCCTCTGGTCTCTCCCTAGGGGTTCAACGCCTACCCACGTGTTTGCCGGGGCGTGGTATCCTTGTGCACTGTGGAGACAGGAGTCCTGGAGGTTGAATGATGCCGTGCATGAGTACGCCCTGCAGCTAGCAAAAACGCCTCTTTGGTCCCTTTTTCCAGGGAAGACGGGTGGCCTGATCGGGGCCTGGTCAGGTCAATAGGCTGGTCTCCTTCAGGAGGCTAGGGTCAAGCAGTCAATCTCACCGTTAGCACTCACACTGGTCCCGTGAGTGGCGGTACAACGGGCATTGGCTGCGTATATCCTCTCTCCACCCCTGTGGATGTCAGACATTAGTTCTAACATACAGCTTTCCCTTGTTGGACTCCTTGTGGATGTGGGCGTGAGAGGATGAAATAACTGTTCATTACATGGCAAATATCCCTCAAAACCCCCACAAAAAAGAGATAACGATGACGAACCGTGCAAGGCCCAGACCACAGCAGTCACTTTGAAGCCATACATGGCTTCTAGTGGCAAGAGAAAATTCAAAGCACAGGTTGACTCTGTGAGAACCTGCTGCTAAAATGGACATGCCATCAGCCAAAAAACAGTTTGCCCATGGCCTCCCGGCCAGCACCCAAATCAGGGGACCCAGATTTCCCTCCCGGGACCGAGATGGGAGCACAAGTTGACCAGCCGAAACAGCTGCAGCTCCATGACCACAGACCAGAATTTAAGCCGTAAGGGCGGTCCGAAACGACCCAGGCCGGAGACAGACTCTGCGGGAGAGTCTCGACCCCGTAGGTATTTCCCACAGTTCAAGGTTCCCTCTAAACCTGAAGGCTTCGACAATGCCTACCAACTGGTAAGAGCACTGAAGATGCAGAGAAAAATCCGGTTGTCAATCCGGTTCCCAGAGACCAGGGAATGATTTTTATGCCCAAAGACCAAATTACTCTGAATTTCCTGCAGGAAACAAGAAGCTAATGATGGGAGGAAAGTTTCTCTCCCCCAGTGAATCCCGACGACAGGAGAGTCAAGATGGTGCTACTTGGCTTCTCCTTTTCGTATGATGTGGATCTGATTACACCACACCCAGGGTCGTGGAGGCTTTCCGAATGTCGAAAGGAAAGAGCCCAACCAGGCAAGTCCTGGTGACTCTGAAAGGAGCCTCAATCACTACCCTTGATCTGGGTAAGTTATGCTCCTTCAGCCTAAAACTTTAGCCACTTTGGTACTCTTAAGTGCCCAAGATACGGTCACCATCAGGCTAGCTGCAAGGCCAAACCTAAATTTGGTGTCTGTAGCAAGGCACACAATACCGAGGTGTGCCATAAGGCACACAAGGAAGGCCAAAGGGGGACACATGAGCCAACTGTGCCAAGGGGCATCATGCCTGGAGCCTGGTTTGCTATGCCAGGAGGGAGGGGGCCCTCAGGCGACAAAAGGTTGCTAAAAAGCGACCAGACTTTGTTCCTGCTCCCCCCGGCACCCATGTCTTGGGACCGAACAAAGAGAAAAGGACTTTCCCCACTCCCAAAAGGAAGGGGAAACCCTCTAAAGCCGAACCCGGGTATCCCCAAAAAAAAAAAGTTTCCGACATTTCAAAGTGCAAAAAGAGAACTGTCGACAAGAAAGCTCACCCAAAGACATCACCTACTGACCACTGTCTTTACCATAGAACAGAGGATTTTTGCTCAGGTCGAAGAATAATCATAAACTGGTCCCTAGCCATATGAGCATCAGAGGGAATGAGCTTGCTGACAGACTAGCTGACATTGGCAGGGGTATGCCCCCAAATCCCGTGATCATAAAATTGAGCCGAAAAATCTTTAGGCAGAAATGTAATGCACAGCTCGTGCCTAACTCCTGCAGCTTCACAGAAAGAAAACGAGATCCTCCCCCTCGGCCAGACGGTACTCAGAGGACACAGGCTATGAGCCACTGGCACTCTCTGAAGCAATCAATAGAGGTACCGAAGTCATTCTTCACAGAATCAGACTAGCTTACCATTGCGCATGGCAGATCATAGAGACAATTGACTATGCAGATAGGTGTTGCATGCCCTGCGGCTGGCCGAACGCCACGCTGGTACATTACTTACAGAATTGTGAGCACACACAATTCCTGAGACAGGGTTCGTCCACAACAGCCGCCGGGCTGGTAAAGATATTATGCCGCATGCTTAACCATGGCAGCAGGAGCGCCTGCTGGTAATCCCGCCACCACGGTGAGCATAAAGTGTCAGGGGATAAAATACGATAGCCATAAATAGCTGGCACAGGCCGGGCCATATGTATGAAGGCCCGAACGAAGCCAGATCTTCCCAAATCTCAAACGAACGACGAATTTTAGCCTCTCTTACTCACTCATTAAACTACATATTGTTACAGAACCAGATCGTTTTTACAGATAAGTACAGGCATTAAGGGTAAATCACCACACAAGGTTTACAATTTCTAGACATCAAAAGTCCCCTGGTAGAGATAATGTGTTTTTTTATTGTTTTAATAAAGTGAAGATGGAACTGTTTTTTATAACGACCTCGTTTATCAAAAAACATAAGCTAAGATTCCTTAAATTTTGGCCACACTACCATTTGCATTAACAATATTTAAGGTAATGTTGATCTTGTGGGAATACCCCAAACTTTAATCTTATGAAGGAAATATAAAAACTTGGTTAATAAATGGCGTCGATGGGAATAATATTAAAACAAGGCTGAATGGTAGTGCTTTACTATCTGTTCCCAGCAGCTGCCTTTCCTATAGAAAGTTTTTCCCTTTGAGCGAACAAGTGCCCGGACTGCTTTCACCTCTGACACTCCAGCGGACGGAAGCAAGCAATTTTGCCTCGAGGGTAGCCTCGGCATAAAAAGGAGACGTCTCGTCAGACAATCAGGGAGAGAGAGAAATAGACAAAACACACAGGATCTAAGATAATCTCCACCATGCCCTCGGCATCCGGGGAAACTTGGGGATCCACCTTTCACAGTGAACCTACAAGCCAAGACCCCTTTCATTACCCGCTCTAAGACGACCATCTCCCTATCCATCCAGCCTTTCTGGATATTGTTTACAGGGCTTAATAAGAGATAAAGGGATCCATCTATAAACTGTTTTAAAGCACAATGAATAATATTATACTAAAGAGACAAAGGTTCCGTTTGATTCATACATGGAAATAAAATCAATATACCCCCAAATGGCAAAAGTAATAACTGCTGTTTGGGTAGCTATGTAGTAAGTTTCCATGGAGTTCAACTCAACATTTACACCTTGCCTTACCTTGGCACCTTAAATAAAAGAAAGGAAGAAAGAAGAAAAGAAAGGACGAAGAAAGGAAAGAAAGAAAAAAAAACTCTATTGTCATAATCAAGAGAAATTTGGGTTTTAATATCTTAAGGTATTACACGAGAGTGAGACAAAGCCCAAGATTTAATATGAATGACAAGGGTTTAAAATTAGAACAAAAAAATGGCCAGACATAAAAGGTCCACATCTCGGGTGGAAAAATTGTGACGAAACGGGAAAAAAAAGTTGCGATTAGAACAAATGAGTTAAAATGTCAAAGGTTTGTAGGACAAATAGTATGGTAGTGAAAAGGGAAAGGGGGAAAGGGAGCAAATGCAGAAACTGGGGGATAAAAAAAGGGGAAAGGGGGTTGGGGGATTAGATAAATGGGGGATCTATGTTGATAATTAAGAGGAACACGAAAGGAACCGGGTAAAAGAGCCAATATGAAGAAATGAAGGGAAATAAAGCTAGAAATGGGGTAAAGAAGAGGAGAACCCGGGGGAATAAGAAAAAGGAACAGGGGGAAAGGAGGTGAAGTATCAGAAAAAACGGGAAAAGAATCGGGGGCCCTGTTTTGACAGTGGGATTTTTTATGCTGTAGGAGGAGGGAAAGGATAATTGAGAAAGAAGGGGGGTTAAGCGATGGGAAGGGAGGATAGGGTGAGGGGAGAGAGGGAAGGGAAGAGGTTAGGGGGGGAAGGGGGAAAAATGAGATAAAATTTGGCAGTTTTTTGAATTAGGGGGAAGGGGAGAAATTTGGGAGGGGCAAGAGAGGTGTGTTCTCGGGGGGCACTGTAGGAAGCTTTGGAGATGATTTCTGGAGGGGGGTTGGGTTTTAGAGGTCGGAGAAAAAAAGGTTTTTTTTAGAGTAGGAGAACAGGGGACAGATACCCGATAACCCGAGGGAAAAAGGAGCATAGGAGAGATGGGGGGGACATTTAGAGCCTGGTAGCAGGTAAAATAAGGAGGGGTTAAGATGAGATCAGGGGAATTTGGGAGAATTAGAGATTGGGGTTTTTAAAAGGCAAAAGAATTTTTCTGTGAGAGGAGGGGGTAAGGGGGTTTGGGTTTGGGGGAAAGGGGAAAAAAATACTGGGAGATGCAAAAACTCTTGGGAAAATAGGAAGGGGCGGAGTAAGAACAGCAAGGAATAGGGAGCGAGTGAAAAAAACCCTTTTCGGCATGCTTCATGTCGAATCGAGCACTCTGAAACTCAAACTTTTGGGGAGGGCAGCTCCTATAAAATACATTATGGCAGCCACTACAATTTGGGACGCGTGCGAGATTTTTGGGGACAATTTGAAAGTTCCGACCAGGTTGGGACATAAAAGATGGTTGTGGGGTGACATAAAAAAAGAGTGGCCAAAAAGCCAAAAATTTCGAATTAAAGGGGAAAGGGGGTGAGTAGTCTGACAGGGAAGGGCGTTTACTAATATAAAACTTCATGGGGGGGTCTTGTCTATGAAAGGGTACTTTTAATATTTGGTAGGCTATAGGGGGTATAGGGTTACAGTGTGCTGCTGCGAATAGAGTGATAAAATGGCAAGCAAGGTTTTTTCGAGACCAATCCCTTTTTGAGAAGGGGCAAAAAAAGCCCGTATAAATATTAAGGGGGGGGTGAGGCTGGGTGGAATGGTTTTCCAGCGACATCGAAGAGGAGAAAAAGCATGATTTGGGACCGGAAGGTGCAGAAAAAAATTTATACTTTTTTTTGAAAATATTTTTTGGAAACCAGGGTATTGTTTAGAGTTTTTTAAAGGG
>NC_051389.1:27991672-27996672 GCF_015228065.2 Penaeus monodon
CAAAAATTTTAAACCCTTTGGTAGCGTAGTCCTATCTCTGGGTGTCAACCCGGGGAAGTCATGCGGTTGGGTCTGGCAACGGGACCCATGAACTCGATCAATAAGGCGTTGGGATGTGGGTACCTAGGCAGAAGGCCCAAAGCTGCGTGTTTAAAGGGCCTTGATACCCCATTTTGCTCTATGGAACGAAACCTGGAGTACCAGGGCCCTGGGTCTCCCTTGATGCCTTTTGTAACAACCCTTGGCGGATCAGGGGGTACATTTGGCAGGCCACGTGCCCAAAACCGGGGTTTACACTGGACGGGCTGGGACTTGTTACTTGATAATCCGGGGATCGCCAACTCAGGCTTAGGGGCCACCTAGCCCCCTCCCTAGGACGACCTGCCCCTCGGGTTTTTCCTCGCGAGAAAACCCGGGGTGGGGGAGACCTGTGGGACGTCCTAGGAGATCAGGGTTTGGGGCAGCTCGACGAGCCTTCGCGAGGAATAAGAGGGCCGGGTCCTGCCTGGAGATCCCCTCGAGGGATCCTCGGGCGGGAAGCGAAGGGTGGATGCGGCCATGCGCCCCCGTCGGCTTAGCCCCTTGATGATGATTGTTATGATGAATATGGGAAAAAAAAAAAAAAAAAAAAAATAATTTTTTTAATATAAAAAAAAAAAAAAAAAAAATTAAAAAAAAAAAAAAAAAAAAAAAAATAAAAATTTATATAATTTTTATATTTTATATATATTATATGTATATAATATATATATATATAATATATATATAATAATATGTATATCATATGTTTTATATATGTTTTGCCTGCTACCCAAAGGGTGGCCAAGCCGCTCAAGTCTCTTTTGGGTAAATAGAGATGGTGACCCCAAAAAAAACCGGGGGGAAACGTGGGGAACCACCGCTTAAATTGCTAGAAAAAAACGTGGAAGCCCTGTCGGTCCCACCGCCGCGTTTTTTCCCTTGGGAAAGGAACTTCACCTCGCTACCTACCTACCACTGGGTGGCCAAGCCACCCCAAGTCAAGTGCGGTCCCAAGCCGGAAAAATAGAGAAAAGATTCCTAAAAGGTACCCGGCACTCCCCCGGGGAAAGGGAACTGGGACCCTCCACGTACTCACCCCAAGAGCACACAACATGAAAACTACAATTAAGTATCATTTACCACGGCGCCTCAGACATGAACCCCCTTTAAAAAGAAGAAGATGTTATATTATGTGTGTATGGTTTTTGTATATTTTTTTTTGTATATATATAAAATATATATATATTTTAATATTTAAATATAAATAAAAAATTTAAAAATTAATATATATATAAAAATTTTAAATATATATATATCTAATATATTTAAAAAATTATAAAATTAAATAAAATATAAAAAAAAAAATAAATAATTATATATAAATTATATATATATATATAAAAATTTATAAAATAATATATATATATATATATATTTATTTTTATGTGTTTTATATAATATTATTATATATATATAATATATATATAATATATAATATAAAATTTAAATTTAATTACATAAAAACACAAACATTTTAGGGGGGGGTTTTAATTATATATATATAATAATATATATATATATATAATAATAAAATAATATTATATAATATATAATATATTTATATATATAAATATATACATATAATAAAAATATATAATTTTAATATAATATAATATATATATTTTATATAAAAATAATATATATTAAAAGAATAATATAATTTTTATATATATATATATATAAAATTTATATATATTATTTTATATATATATATATATATATATATATAATTAAAATTGTTTTTGTTTTTTTATATTTTGTTTATGGGGAAATTTTTTATAATATAATAAAATAAAAATTAAAATTTATTTTTTAATTAATTATTTAAATAAATTAAAAAATTTAAAAAAAAATTTTTTTTTATGGAAAATAGAGGGTTATTTATTTTTATTTTTGGGTCTTGGTCTACTTTTTCAAGTTAAAAAAAAAAATTAATTCCTGTTTTTGAATCATTTTTGGAAAAAAAAAAAATTAAAAAAAAAAATTTTTTGGTGGAAACCAAAATGCTAAATCAAATAAAATGGGTCTTTGGCTTTCATTTTTCCTCTTCTTTCCTTTTTTTCACCCCTCCCCTTTTCCCTTTCCTTTTCTGCTTTCCCCTCTATCCTTCTTTCTTTCCCTCCCCCCTTTTTTTTTTCCTCACCCTCCCCCCCTTTCTTTTTTTTCCCCCTTTTTTCCCCTTTTCCCTTTTTTTCTTTCCCTTCCCCTTGTTTCTTTCCTCTCCCTTTTTTTCCCCTCCCCCCCCCCCCCTCCCCTTTTCCTTCCCCCCTTCCTTCCCCCTTCCCCCCTTTCCCCCTCCCCCCCCTTCCCCTTTCCCCCTCAAATTTCTTACCCCCCCTTTTCCCCCCCCTTTTCCTCCAAGACCCCTTTCCCCCCTTCCCCCGCCAAACGGGGGCCCAAATTACTTTACTTGCGGGAATTTTCAGAAGGGAAAAGGAGGGGGGGGGTAAATTCCCCAACCATTTTTGCAGTAGGGGGAAGCGGGGAAGCAAGAGACAAACACAGCACAAAAACAAGGATAAGGGGAGGGGAGAAGGAGGGCATTTTGGGTAAAAAAAAATTTTGGAAGGGGAAAGAGAGAAGAGAAAAAGAAAAAAAGGGGAAAAAAAAAGGAAGAAAAAAAAAAAAAGAGAGAGAGAGAGAGGAGAAGAGGGCGAGAGAGGGGGAAAAAGAGAGAAGAGAGAGAAGAGAGAGAGAAAGGGAAAAAAGAGGGAGAAAATGAGAGAGAGAGAGAGAGAGAGGGGAGAGAGAGGAGAAAAGAGAAGAGAAAAGAACAGACAGACAGACAGACGACAGACAGAAGAAGATGTGAAAAAGAAAGACAAAGAAAAAGAGGGGGAGTTAACCTTTTTGGCAATCAAAAGTAAACGGATTTTTGCACAACGAAAATTGCACGTCTTGCATAAAACAACGAAATATGGCGAAGCATGCGTTTCACATGCTGAAAGGGCTTACCTTTCCTGACTTTATATATCACGATTTTTTTTTTTTTTTTTTTTAAGATTATGTGGATTTGCATACTCTTTTACTTAATACAACAATAAAAAATCCTAGAATACGCATGGCCCTTTTCATTATTTTTTTAACAAAACTCCTTTAAACATGCACATGCATGCATCACACACACACACACACACACACACACCCGTGTGTGTTTGTATATATGTACATGAGAATTTTCGATGTCCACAGGGCGCTTACTACTTTGGCATTATAATCAAAACTCAAAATATGTGTTTTGGTGTGTGTTTGGTTGTGTTTGGGGTGTGTGTGGGGGTTGTGTGTGTGTGTGTGTGTGTGTGTGTGTGTGTGTGTGTGTTCTTACATTTATTAGAACCACAATATGAGAAATACCAACCATGTAAATCATCTATCCTATTGTATCACCATATCTATAAAATATGTTGGGAATCCAAACTTAAGATTTACTTTAAATTTATGAAAAGAATGATCAATAGTTTCTAAGTCTAGTACATAATTTACGAGTCGAGGTACCAGGACAAATTTTGGGCAGGTATGGTGCTTACCCAGATTTGTCAACACGTGCCAGATTTCTTTTCCTATTGACGTCAACTCGCATGTGTGACATTTTCGCTGCACATTGTCCACGCAGAGCAGTCAGTTTCAAATGCAGAGCGATATTTGTTGCACTCTGATACCCTGGGTTGTTGGTTCATGAGAAGAGCATCCCAAAGGTTGCGTATTAGATATTAAGTATTATACTTTCCATAGCATAATGTTGATTGTCAAGTAGTGATTCATTTTCTCCTTTATATTAAAAAAAGTTTTAAAAAAAGGGGAACATCAAATGACGTATTGTATAGAAATTAAAAAAAATTAATATAAAATATTAATAAATTTAATTATAAAAAAAAACCAAACCCCCCGGGTCGAAACCCAACCCCAACACCCCCAATATTATATTTATAATTTATTTTTAAATTTATAATATTTATTTTAATTAATTTTAAATTTCCGTGTTAATTTTTTTTAAAAAGATTTTATCGAAATGCCCAAGCCCCGGGGGTTTTCCCCTTTTTGAACGGGACAAGAACCCAAAATAGGAGTTTTAGGAAAATTCAACGGAATGCCCCAACTTTTATCTTTCCTTCTTGGCCTTTTCTTTATTTTTCCCCCTTCCCTTTTTTCTTTCCTTTTTTTCCCAAAGGGAAAACCATGAAATAAAAATTTTTTCTTTGGGGAAAAAGCTTTGTGCTCTTTTCCAAAAAAAGATAAGCGTCGGGTTTTCAGGGGTTATTATTTTTTTTTTCTTAAATTTTTTTTTTTTTTAGCAATTTCGATTTTTATAGAAAATTTTAAATTATCCCTTTTTTTATTTTATTTTTATTTTTTATTTTTTAAAATTTTTTTTTTTTTTTTTTCCTTTTAAAAAAAATAATAAAAAAATGATTATTAATAAACAAAATAATTTTTTTTAAAAAAAAATTAAATTTTTTTGTTTGGTGGGTTTAACAAATTTTTATTGGTTTTATTTGTTAAAATTTTTATTAAATTTCTTTTGTTTTTTTATTGTTAATTATTTTTATTGTTATTATTATTATTTTTATTTTAATTTTTATTTTTATTTTTATTTTTTATTATTTTTTTTATTAATTTTATTTTTATTATTATATTATTATTATTATTATTATTTTTTATTAATCTATTTTATTAAATTTTTATTATTTATTTTATTATTATTATTTTATTATTATTATTATTTTTTATTACCATTTAAATTTCTTATTAGTAAATTTTGTTTTAAAAATTTAAAATTTCCATTAAAGGGGGGGTTATTATACCCTTAAAAAATTTTTTTTTTATTATTTTAAAGGGTTTTAAAAGGTTTTTTTTTAAAAAAATTTTTTTATTTTTAAAAATTAAAAATTAAAAAAAAAAAAAAAAAATTTTAAAATTAT
>NC_051389.1:28011672-28039172 GCF_015228065.2 Penaeus monodon
TATATATATATATATATATATATATACATATACATATGTATATACATATATATATCATCATCATCATCATCATTAACCTGAGTCAGTACACTAAAGAATGTAGGCCTCTCCCAGTCCTTTCCAACTTTGTCTTGTGTTTCTTGTTTCCAGTCTTGGTCCTCAAATTTTGTTATTTTGTCATGCCACCTTGTCACCGGTATGGCCCATGGTCTCTTTATATTATTTATAACCCAGTCTGTTACTTTCTTTGTCCATCTGTTGGCCTGTCTCTGATATATATATGACCTGCTCATGGCCATTTTTCTTTTTGATGCTCCCAAGTATACCTTCCACTTTTGTCTGTTCCCTGACCCACATTGCCCTCCTATGATCTCTTAGGCTAATTCCCAGCATCATCCTCTTCATCCCTTTCTGGGCATTTATTTGTTTCCTCTAGTAATTTGGTTCTTGTCCATGTTTCTGTATATATATATATATATATATATATATATATATATATATATATATATATATATATATATATATATATATATATATATATATATATATATATATATATATATTTTATATATATATATATATATATATATATTATATGTGTATGTATATGTATACATACATACATACATGCATACATACATACATACATATATGTTTCAGTAAGAAATTGTTCTTATTTATTTTTTTAAATAATGACATTTACGCCCATCTATTAAAAGTTGATGATTACTAATGCTGAATTCAGTTGGACAAAAAAAATCAAGATTGATTTCTTTCATACTACTTTTAGTTTGGCATAATTTCACTTACCACAGCCATGCAGTACAAGGTAAAATTTGCCTGTAATGGATAGAATGACTGAAAATTTAACACTTCATCTATGGTACTACATTAGCAAGTTGATAGTAAGTCAGTTGTTCAACACATTATACTTTGATATACATTTACAGCAAAATATAATGGCACTATAATCATCAAAGAGAAAAACAGCACTCAGTAATACTTGAAATAATCTGTGTAGGCAAAAAATAACATCTGAAATGGAGAAAATAGTTTGCGACAAATGCTGTGCGATGTGTAAGTTCATGGCAATCAGGTGAGGGTCTGGGGCGGAACCCCCCAATATATTAATATGGCAGTTGGATGGGGGTCTGAGGGCGAAGCCCCTGGGGTAGTAAGGTGTTGGTTCATATGGTGATATATATATTTCCCAGAAATGGCTTGAATTAAGAAGGATGCTGCCAATTTGTAAACATTACAAGATTAATCTTTACAGTATGGATGCACTAAGCTAGGAAAAATTGAATTCTTGCAGAGGACTAAAAACTGCAGTTGCCCGCCAGTACAAGAAATACTCCACAAACATGAAAGGTGATGCCATAAATATTGGAAAATCTTCACAGTAAGCACTGCTCACAGTGCTCCCAAGTTTCAGCTCTATCTTGTTGTACATACTGAGGTGAAGATAATGTTTGCTAGGGGGCTGTTAGGGGTCAGAGCCTTCAGTCCTCCTCTTCGGCAGTCTCCCAGTCATGAAAAATTAGATTGTTGTTGAATAAATTTTGTGAAGAAGAATTGGGGACTTAGTGTCTGGTGAGTGAGTCAGTACTGTAAGGAATTACCCAATACAAATGCTTATATATATATATATATATATATATATATATATATAGTATATATATATATAATATAATATATATATATATATATATATATTATATATAAATATATATAGATATACTATATATAATATATATATATTATAAAATATATATATATATACATATATATATTATATATATACATATATATATATATATATATATATACATATATATATATTAATATATATATATATATATATAAATATATATATTTTTAAATATTTTAAAAAAATATATATCAAAATAAAATATAATATAATAAAAAAATATTTAATAACAATACTTTTTTTTTTAAAAAAAAATTATATATATATTATATAAAAAATATATAAAAATTATAAAATAATAGAAAAACTATATATTATATATTTTAAAATAAAATAAAATATATAAAATTTTTATATATTTTTTTATAAAATTTTATTTTTTTTTATATTATAAATTTTTTTTTATATATATAATAATTATATATATTTTAAAAATTATATTATATAAAAAAAATTTAACATATTATTTTATATAAAAAATTTAATAATTAATATTATAATATAAAATTATATATATATATATATATAATATATAAATATATATATATCCCAACACACACATATACATATATATAATTTGATGGAAAACAGCAAGAGATTCATGCAGATTACAGTGTGGATAATGATTGCAAGATTGCGTGGCAGTGTGAAAATCAAATATTACTTTTAAATTTTATTCACAACCAGATATATTCGTGGAGCGATTTAGTCCCTGAGAACTACTGAACAACCTAGTAACTATAAATCACCGCTCGAGGTTCTAAATAATATACTGATGGCATTCAGTTCTGCCAATAATAGGTATTACCAATATCAGCGATATAGTACTTTTTTCTTTTTACTTTCGTTGAATACCAAATATTTTTCTTCTTGCAGGCTGAACGCACACTTGTGTTTACATTTTACAATCAGCTGATTTTCGTTCACATCTGCTGATCATAAATGGAGGGATTGTAACTATAAGCTATTGATTTCTTTATTCATCTTTCTGTAATCTAGTCGTGAATACAATTTATGTGCAAATGTTTTGTATGCACTAAACTCAAAATAGTGCAAAAAGTATATAAAGCACACAGAAGTATATACGTATTTTGTTTCTGCACAAGCTTTCTTTTTTTGTAGTGTCTATTATAACAGTTAATTAAATAAATAAGTGAATTTATGTATTATATTGCAAAAATATATTAGAATAGTTCTTGTTAAATTTTTAAATAGGGTAAGTGCAAACAGAATGCTGTGTCGGATGTGAAGTAGCAACACGTGTGACGGTAAGTGTAAACATAACAGCATCATTCTGCCTCTATTTTCGTTCACTTAATTACTGGTAAAGGAGGCAAAATTCACGAAACATAAGATCCTTTCGGGAATTCTCCGCGATTGCTATGGAAAACTTTGAAAACTAAATTTTTCGTCGTAAACTCTAATACCAGTTATCTATTTACTTCCACTTCGAACTTGCTGCTCAAATTTTAACTAGACATTCTATATTTTGCGAATTTCACAGTATCTTCACCATGCTAGCTAACAGAATTTCGTAGAAATCATAATATGAATGGTACTTATGAAAATTCAGTCCGCATCTGAAAAGTTCACCTATTGTGGGGTTAGTCACTGCAATGCAACATTAGCGACGTACATGATCCTGTGCACGAGAACGGCATGTACTATTATCAGAAAATGGTAGGGTTAGGTGATGAGGTATTTATGTATTTTTGTCAATGTAAAGACTCTGTGACCCTTCGAAACTCTGCTCTGTTTCAGCTAAGAGATGAGTAGGAGCCCATCCATACCAGACACGAGGGGTTTTGAGATTTGAACTGGCTCTAGAGCTATGAAAGCATTTCATTAATAATAATATTAATTTTGGTATCACTGGGATGTTTATGAAGAGTACAGAAATGTAGTTTAGTCCCTTGGTGACATATAATTTCATATAAAATTTTTGCTAAAATCTTTTACATGTGCTTTTACAAACATACCACAGTGAGGTGTAGCACTTAATTTCAAGCTAAATTGGCTCCATTTCAGTGTAATTAAGTTTAGTGATTCTGTGACCCAGTGTATGTCAACTGTTGAATGGTGGAGGTCACATTCAAATGGATAGTGATAGTGATATAATTTCAGCAGCACAACAACTACTGTCTGCAGTGGCATCTTCATCAGGGGTTGAAAGATTTTTTTCAAGCTATGGTATAGTTCATTCAAAACTAAGAAACCGGCTGATGATAGAAAGAGCAGCATACATATACATACATACATACATACATACATACATACATACATACATACATACATACATACATACATACATACATACATACATACATAGTACATACATACATGCAAAAGCATACATGACATATATACATAATACATACATATTAATCATGATATATATATATATATATATATATATATATATATATATATATATATATATATATATATATATATATATATATATTATACACATACATATACACATATGCACATGCACACATACACTAGTTCCTGAAGGAATTAGTGATTGAGTGATCATGCCATATATCTGTATCTGTTTCATTCAACCAGATTTTTTTTTCTTTGCAGACTTAAAAATAACAATAAAATGGGGAAGAAAAAGGCAGGAGCAAGTGCCGAGAGCCTTGCATCAACTCCCATCAATTTTGCTCCTGAGTTTGATGGTCTTTTAGGGTTTGAAGAAATCAAATCTTGTACATTATTGAAATTTGACAAGAGGAAAGGCAGATTAAAGAGGGAAGTGTGGAAAAATGGTAAAATTGTGAGAGAGGTAAGCAGTGATTCACATAAGCTATTTTTATTGTAATCATTACTATTATTATTATTGAAAATGTTATTTTATTATGATGATTATGATGTTTTGAGGAGGAGGAGGAGGACATTATTATTATTATTGCTGTTATTCTTGTAATTGTTGTTGTTATTGTTCTCTATTTTTTAACATCATCATATCTGTTATTATTAATTCATTATTATTGATTCAGAATTAGCTACATTCTTATTGGTATTTGTTGTTCTAACCGATAATAGTATTGTTGTTAGATGTTGATAATTACTCTATATTTGTTACTATCATTGCAACTGTTACTTTCAGTGTTTAATATTATTAGACTTAATAGCTTAACTCTTTTAATGCTCTATATGCAGAAGAAGCAGAAGAAAAAGAAGGAACAAGCCACTGCAAAGCAGATTACAGAGGTTTCTGAAAAAAATAAGACAGAGAAAAGTGAAGATGCTTCTGAAAAGAAGAAAGTGAAGAAGAAAAAAAAGAAAAAGGGCATCAAAGCAAATACCAATATTGTGGAGAAACTTGACTTGGATGCAGCAGAAGCAGTTGGTGCTAATAGTGAAAATCACATTGACAACAAGTTAGAAACTCCAGCAAACTTGGAAGAGATAGGAAGTCAGTCAAAGGAAGGTGATGTCAAGAAGACATCTGGGAAAAAGAGAAAAAAGAAGGGTAGATCGGCTCCAGCAAACACTAAGAAGACACGCTATGACAAAGCCAGTTACCATGGCACTAACCAAACAGAGGAGAAGGAGGTTGACATATCCTCCTGGCTGAGTATTTACACCCCAGAGCCTGTGACAGATGCCATTGCAAAACTAGGATTTTCGGAGCCAACAGAGATTCAAGTAAGGACTTCTTGTTCATTATTTTATTTTAGGTGGTGAATTATTATGCCCCTTTCATTTATTTATTTATTTATTGAAATCTTCATCTCTATCAAACTTTTTTTTCTTCACAGAAACTTACTATTCCACCAGCAATTAAAGGTCGCATGGATATTATTGGAGCTGCAGAAACAGGCAGTGGAAAGACTCTTGCCTTTGGAATACCTATCATTCATGGAATCTTGCTTGACAAAGAGCGTGAAGGCTGATGGTAACGACAGTGGCTTGGAGAGTAGTGACGATGAGGAGGGAGTAGAGTATGGAGAATTGTCAGGCATGAATCATGGAAATGTTTAAAGAAATTGAAAACAAAGAAGAGAATGTAATGGATGAGACAGAGATAGAAGGTTTTGATGTTCCCATTGGGGAGAATGCCATTGAAGTGTTAGATCCTTCAAGCTTTGACTTTGAGGGCAATGACATGGAAGATAGGGAGAAGGAAGGGGAACTAAAGGATGAGATTGAGGATGAAGATGAGGATGAGGATGAAGATGAGGATGAGGATGAAGATGAGGATGAAGATGAGGCTGATGATGATGAAGACGACATTGAAGACAATGTTTCAGTAGATGAAGAGGATGTTGAGGTTTTAGATCCTTCTGCCTTATATTTAAATGGAGAAGACTTGGAAGATAGTGAGGAAGAGGGTGTACCTGAAGAATTAGATTCTGAAAGTGAGGAGGAAATACAGGAACCATTTGAGTTACCAGATGAAGTAGAATCTGATGAAAATGATTGTGAAATTGGAGCAGATGGTTGGGAAGACGATATACCAGTAGAAGATGAGGAGATGGGAAATCAAGGTTTTGGTTGTGTTAGGGTTATTAAAGATGTTAAATTTGACTTTCTGAATGAGGACAAGGTTCAGAAATATCCTCGGAGGAAGCTCCGTGCTCTTATCATTACGCCCACAAGAGAACTTGCAGTTCAGGTGAGATTCTGTGTAAATATAGAAATATCTTCAGAATGAATATACCTAAGGAGATGCCTTTTATTGCTTCTGTTAATATATCCTACACAAATTAGATTTGCATAAAGACTGAAAACTTTTGTTTTTTTTCTTTCCAGATAAACAGTCACCTTTTAGCAGTGCTAGTCAACACAGATATCAAGACAGCAGTGGTTGTAGGTGGCATGTCATCTCAGAAGCAGGAACGCGTCTTGGCTCGTGGACCAGATATTGTTATAGGCACCCCAGGACGCTTGTGGGAGCTCTTGCAACAGGGCAACCATCACCTCTGTCAGCTCCCATATATTAGGTAAGAAGGTAGCCTTTCCTGAGGATGATCAAGAAGTTTTGTTTTTTATACCCTGGACTACAAACACCCATGAAAAGAACAATCATAACGCTTCCAGATGGTGTGGCTCAGTATTTCTTTAAAGGGAGGAGACAGAATTTGTAAGGATAAGTAGAAGTCTCCCTGGCCCAGCAACCCTTCTAAGCTGGTACCAGTACTCCAGGGAGGTTCCCCAGGTTACCAGGGACCAGGCAGGCATCTACCTAACTGACTTAATAAAATACAGAAAACTCAAATCTACTGCAGTCATAACAAATGGGCATCATCCCATTTAAGAGGTCATAGAAAATTACTACTACTACTACTACTACTACTACTACTACTACTACTACTACTACTACTACTACTACTACTACTACTACTACTACTACTACTACTACCTACTACTACTACCTACTACTACTACTACTACTACTACCTACTACTACTACTACTACTACTACTACTACTACTACTACTACTACTACTACTACTACTACTACTACTAACTTCTTTTAATGCTACTACTTCTTTTAATGCTACTGCAATAATTATCAAATATATTTTTTTGTATCATTAATATTATTATTGTTTTTTTTAAGTTAATATTAATATTATTATCATCATTATTGCTATTGTTATTGTTATTATATATATATATATTTTTTTTTTATTATCATCATCATTATCATTATTAGTATTAGTATTGCATTATTAGAGTAATATTATTATCATTATCATTACCTGTACCATTAGCAATATGACTATTATTTTCATTACCATTATCATTTTGAATTATCTATTGTTATTGTTACTATCATCATCATCATTGTCATCATTTTTTTTGTTAAATACTCCAAAGGTGGTGAAGAAAAGGGATACTGAAATTGTGTTTTGATTCAGCTTCTAAGAAGTGATTACATACTGCAAGAGAATCCCTCTCTTTCTCTCTCTCTGTCTCTTTCTTTCTTTCTTTCTCTCACAAGTAAGGGAAATAATGTTCTTTGCTGTTAAACAGGTACCTGGCTATTGACGAGACGGACCGCATGGTGGAGCGTGGCCACTTTCAGGAGTTAACCAAACTGTTGGAAGTGATTAACAGCGAGGAGTCAGCCAAGGAAAAGCGGCAGACTTTTGTGTTCTCAGCCACACTGACAATGATCCATGCACTTCCAAAGCGAATGAATTTCAAGAAAAAGGTATAGCATGGCTTCACCTCATTTGATCAGAGCTAACACTTTTTTTCTGCGCTATCTTTTTTTGTATGTGTATATCATATTTTTGTTATTTACTACATATTCTTTCCTCCTTTCTGATTTTTTGTAATTGGATTGTCTGTTATTGTATTAAGAGCTAAAACCAAAAAGTCATTTAGGACAAGATGTTCATAACAAAAGGAGATATTTCATTCTCCGTTTTTATGTCAGACATGAGGCAGTGTAGCAATTAGGGAAGGTAAGCAAGTTGAAGTAGAATTTGCAACATGGTAAAATAGAACTTACCTTGTTTTGAAGCAAGATCAGCGATGGCACTTGCTAATGATATCACTGGTTATGAAAAAAAAATATTTAAGACAGAGCCCTACAAACAGTATAATCAAAGTGCATGTAAAATTTACAGTTGAATGAGACTTGTAATTAACCAGTCACAAAGTACATATTATTTTTACACAAATAAACACGCACATACATAAGGTACCTTTCAGTGCTGATACTAATTGTCAGATTCAAAATTGCTTAATAAATCTTTAATGTTTCAGGTAGTTCAAATGACATCTGAAATAAAGATTGAAAATTTGGTGAGGATGATCGGCATCAAGAAAAATCGGAAGGTTGTTGATGTTACTCGGAAATTTGGTACAGCAGAGAGTCTAACTGAAGCCAAAATCTTCTGTGACAAGGTACACACACACACATATATATATATATATATATATATATATATATATATATATATATATATATATATATATATATATATATATATATATATATATATACACATATATATATATATTATAAACTTATTCACAGGATGGCAAACAAGATGAAATAGGTTACAGATAAAAGTTACTAATTATGTAGTTTTGACTTATCTGCTTGTTTTATAATTGGGAGTAACAACAGTTTTGAGTTGGAAACCATTGGTGAAAGAGTAGAGTACATTATTTGTTTACATATTTATCTCTATATAGACATGTATAGTTACAAATATTTTTTAATATTTTGTGAGGTTTTGATTTAAATTTTGTTTGCCAGACTTGTCTGATGCATTCTTTTAGTTTTGAAGAATACTTCAGTTATTTGCATTACTACAAAAAAGTTCACAGCTTACATAATGTATCTTATGTCAGTTATAGTGATTGAGTATGATTGTAATGCAATCCTGTTGTTTTTGTGAATTTTGTTACATGTAGGTGGCTCCACATGTACTCAGCCACCAAGGTGTCTATCAGTAGGCCCTAGTGACCACACCTGATTTCCCCATTCCTTGAATTTTCAGGAAAATTATTTTTCTTTCTAATACTGTTGATATTGATATTGTTATTATTCTTATTGATATTATGATTATTAAATTGCTATTGAAATATTAATAACATTAAAGACAAGAAACTAATACAAATGAATCTTTCATTAAATCAAGGAACAGGTGAGATAGGTAACACTTATAACTAACTCCTTGATGACAAAGCATTTGTAGAGCCATCTATGCATAAAGACAGTAGATGAACTTTTATTACAGTGGGCATGGAATTATATTTTTGCCATCCATGCTAAGAGTAAGAGGAAATTAAGAGGTAATTCTTAGTCAAGTTTTTAGCCTGTGACTAAGTATCAAGATTGTCGTAAGATTTTATGTGGTTCAACTACATTCTGCAGTCACACGAAACAGCATGGGAGAGTTTCACACATTGCATTTTTTTTGCAAATTTTTGCAAAGTTGAATGAAAACTTTTTTTTTTTAATTTGCAAATGAAAACCAGAGGAATAGAAATGCATAGTAAACAACAGAAATTTTAGAACAAGTACTGTGGGCTCACAAACAGCTGTTCAAATATAGCACTCGCTTATTTAGTTTACTCAGTCTTAGGCCCTAACTATTTTCGAAAACAGTTTTTATTTTTACGACTGTATTTATTATTAATGACACTGTATTAGGAATAATGATGATAATGTTAATGATCAGACTAATAGTAATAAAACAATTTCTTTCTTCTGTAGTACACTACGTGTATTCATATTGCATATTTTTGAGGCCAAGTTATTTTAAGTGACCATACAAAGAAGCAGGGTTATCCCCCCAAAATGTTTTTCTTTTTGTATTTTACACATATTGTGTATGTTATAGCCTGCCAAACATTTTCTGTGAGAGAGTATGAAAAAAATTACATATTCTAGAAAATGCTGTAGAAATTTTATTTTGTTTTTAAAGACTTCTTTAAAGTTTTGCAGCAGGAGGTATTCAAAAAGAAAAGAGGAAGAAAATATTGCTGTTTAATTGGTTAAGGGGAACGGCCTGTTGGTGGAATGGGTTGAAAAAATATCACCTTCTGGGGGGGGGGGGAGTTCTTGGCAGATCTACTGCATCTGACAACACTGATGAAGTTTTACACTTGTATATTATTATTATTATTATTATTATTGTTATTATTATTATTATTATTTTCATTTTTGTTATGATTAAATTATGATAATAATAATTACTATTTTCATTATTGTTGTTATTATCATCATTATTATTATTACTATTATTATTATTACTATTAATATTATTATTATTATTATTATTATTATTATTATTATTATTAAATTTTGTCCTGATTTTCACAGTGGCTACTTATTAAAAAGGTGTCATCTAATTATCAATGTCTGGCAGAATCACAAGGAGCTATACATCTCATTTGTATCTGTCTTGACACCTGTATCCATGGCTGTAGTAAGAAAAGGATAGATTGCAATATGCACTGTAAAGTATTTTGAGATGAACAAGTGAAACATGGGTAAAGCTCCAGGGTGGAGCTAGGTGGGTGGGAGTGAGTAATGTGTAGTAAACTATATTTCTTTTACATTTTTAGATAGAAATTTGCATCTGCTCATGTGCTTATTAACACTGGGCATGAAAAAAAATCACAATTAGTGATTTTCAAATCATATCTACCACCTTTTTTTCTCTTAACTTTATTACAGAACATTTTTAGTTATGATGATTGCATTAGTATTTCTTTAGTTATAGAACTATTCAAAACTGTGGTAAATCAGTTTTGTTCCCCCCCTCCCTTCCAGGGACAGGTACCCTCAAGCAACACTGTGTATTTTTATAGTTAAAAAAATATCTAACCATTGTGCCTTTTAACCATTTTATTCTTTCCATTTTGAATCATAAAAAAAAAAAAAAAAAAAAAAATCTTTTAGAAATATCTTATTCATTATCTATATTCTTATTCATTAATCTGTTGCATGAATTCTAATGTTTCAGGAAGAGAAGGATTACTATCTCTATTACCTCCTCAAGCAATATCCAGGACGTACCCTAGTCTTCTGCAACAGCATTGACTGTGTACGAAGGCTTAATAATCTCTTCAACATTCTTCAGTGTCATCCACAGGTACATATTAGGGTGTCAGATTAAACTTTATCTGTAAGTTTTCTTGTAAAAGATGGGAGAATTATGGTGGAAACAAAGTTGCTGCATTTGAAAATATATATTTGATATGTTCAGGCATTTTAAATCATGTTATTTAAAAATATATATATTCTGATATATTCTGAAATATTGAGGGAACATCCTTTATTCTTATCATATGAAGTTATTTTCAAGTCAAGAAAAGGCAGGGAAATTAGTGTCAGTGACAATTACAATTCATGATATAAATGTAAATCTGAAGTTTACCAGCTTTACTCTGGAACTAGGGGTGTTTGGCCAGCCCAAGGCACTCTATTAGGAGAACCAGATGAGTCAGATGTATTCTAGTCTTTGCACAATTTTTTTTTTTTTTTTTTTTTTTTTTTTTTTTTTACTTAGCCCAGGTGACTGTATTTCTAACAGAAATGGGATTGCAGGTTAACCAAAGGCAGCACAGGGATCAGGGCTGAATCGGACAAGTGCTTTATGTTTCAATAACAAGTTATGCATTCCATGCAACTTTACTTTATTATTATTATTTTTATTATTATTAACATCAAAACACTACTTGCATATTGTTTGCAAAGTAAAGATATATCAAAATAACTGCTTTTTCAGCCCCTTCATGCTTCAATGCCGCAAAAACAAAGGTTAAAAAGTCTTGAAAGATTTTCATCAAATCCTCGGGCTCTCCTGCTGGCTACTGATGTTGCTGCACGTGGATTAGATATTCCCAATATTCAGCATGTAATTCATTATCAAGTTCCAAGGACAGCAGAGGTGAGAAATGCACTGTAGCTTTTCAGTGAAACCTTTTATGAGTTCTAGAAGTGAGAATTTTTGTTAGTAGAAGAGATATGTAATTTTCTAAGAGTATGATTTATGTGATTTTAAAGTGAAGTTTCTTTAAATACAGTGCTGGTGTTTTAATAACTTTTGCAATTCTTGAACACAGACATATGTGCATCGCAGTGGACGCACAGCCCGTGCAGCACAGGAGGGATTGAGTATACTCTTTATTGATTCAAGTGAAATAAGCAAGTATCACCAGCTGTGCAGAACACTCAACAGAGAGACTGAGCTGCCTCCTTTCCCCACTGATATATGCATCATGAAGCAGGTCAAAGAGAGGGTCAACTTTGCTCGCAATTTGGAGAAAAGGGAACACATTACTCGTAAGCAGAATGTTGAGGAAGACTGGTGGAAGAAGATGGCAAAGGAAGCAATGTTAGATCTTGATGAGTAAGTATAGCTGCATTTATTTTAATGCAATAAAAAAAAAATAGTCCATGTTCATATTTTTATATTTCTTATAATTTTTGTTTGGTGGATTGTTTATATATTTGTGATATTAGACTAGATTGTGAGAAAGAACATGCAGATGCTTCAAAGGCATTTTGTTGTAATACATATTTCAAGTATTAGAGAACATTTTCTAAAGGCATCTGTTGGTTTACAAAGACTGTTTAATAAAAACAAAATTGTCCTGTTAGCTTTCCTTTACTTAATATCTGTTTTTTGTGTTTCTGTCCCAGAGAGGAATATGATGAGGATTTTGATAGAGAGAAGAAAATGAAGACAGCCCAAAATAAAAGAGAAATCAACGCAATGAGAGCACAGATGATGCAAATGCTGAAAAAACCTCTGTTATCCTCCAACTTCTCGAGCAGATACCCAACTCAGTCGGGATCCCTTGTGAATCCGTTCCAAAGTGCCCAAGATTTAGAAAACTCGGTTGGATCCGTCATCGCGAACAACAAAGCCATAAACCATGTGAAGAAAGAATCAAAAGATTTCTCAAAGCTTGTGAAAACTGTTAAGATAAAACCTCCACTATCTAGAACTAGTAAGAAGAAGATGAAAGGATTTGAGAAGAGGAAATTTAGACGGGAGCAAGAGAAGAAGAGGTTTTTGAAAGAAAGAGAGGCAGAAAGAAGAGGAGAAATGTAGAATTCTTGAAGTATATTTTGCTTCCTATTGTTGACATACTTAAGTATAAGGCTTTTATTTTACCCTCTTTAATTTTTTAATATTAATATGTACGTCATGTTTACTTAATATAAGTAAACTTCAACATAAATATTATTGGTTATACCTTCAGTTGAAAATAGTGACAGAAAAGATAAATATATACAGAAACTATTTGAATAAGACTTCATTGGTAACTACAGTGGACTTGGTTGATAGAGCGAGATGCAAAACTGTGAGTGTATATATGTACACCTTTTTAACAAATAAGCCAAATCTACAACTGTTAAATTGAGCCTGAAAGAGTAAACAGCTGTATTCCTCCTCCTGTCCACTTCCTAAGGTGTAAGAGCCAAGCTGAAAGGATGAAAGGCTGACTTTGTGTCCTAAACAGCCTAGGCACAGGATTCCTTTGGTCACTTGTTTAGCCCATACTTTCCACATTTCAGTTTCACTATGGCTAACAATGAAGATTTTGTACTCTACTGCATCTTCTGCACAATCTTCATTTTTCTACCCTTTCTGTCCTAATTACTGTTGTTTATCATTATTGTCCTCCTCCCCACAGTACTGCCTCACTCACCACCACTCCCTCTTCCTCCTGTCCTCGTCCCTCTACTTCTTCCACCTCTGCAAACCTTTTGAGCACTATTTTTTCTCAGCTCAGTATGATAGATTTTTTGTGATTCTTCCTTACTCTAACAATACCCTGGTATTCCAACAATATTTTCAAAAAGAAGTAAGTAAAAAAATTTTCTGCAGCCATTCCGAGTCCCAAAGTCATGCATTGTCTCCTCTTACTGATGTCGCTGGCAAACCTATTCCTACCCAGCCTCACTCCTCCCTTAATATTTATACTGGCTTGTTGCCCTGTCTACAACAAGGATTGGTCATACTGCAAAAACCACTTGCTTGCCTATTTTATTCACTCTGATTCAGCAGCAGCACACTGTAACCCTATACCCCCTATAAGTCCTACCACTAATATTGCCAAGTACGCCTTTCATAGACAAGACCTCCCGCATGAAGTTTATATTAGTGAATCGTCCTTCCCTGTCAGACTACATCATCCCCTTCTCCGTTAATGTCAGAAATGTTAGCGTTTTGGCCACTCTGTTAAGTACTGTCACTCCACAACCACTGCTTTCTATGTGCCCAACCTGGTCGTGAACATTCTAATTGCTCTGCACAATCTCGCACGCGTGCCAATTGTAGTGGCTGCCATAATGTATTTTATAGGAGCTGCCCTGCCTACAAGTTTGAGTTTCAGCAGTGCTCAGATTCAGACATGAATCATGCCGATAAGGTTTTTCACTCGCTACCTATTCCATTGCTGTTCTTCACTCCGCTCCTCTCCTATCTTCCCAAGATGTCTTGGCATCTCCCCAGTACTTCTTTTCCCTTCCCCTAACCAACTGCCTCTATTCCCTCTCTCTCACAGAAAAATTCTTTTGCCATTATACAACCAGATACTCTAATCTCTACCAATTCCCTGATCTCATCTCTAACCCCTCCTTACTTTACCTGTCGTACCAGGCAGTCTAAATGTTCCACCCCATCTCTCCTATGCTCACTTCTTCCTCTGGTTATCGGGTATCTGTCTCCTGTTCTCCTACTCATAAGAAAACCTTCGTTTCTCCGACCTCTCAACCCAACTCCCCTCCAGAAACTCATCATCCAAAGCTTCCTACAGATGACCCAAGAGAACACACCTCTCTTGCACCCTCCAATCTACTCCCATTCCCTCTACATTCAAAGTAACTGCCAACATTCATTCTCATTCTCCTCATGTCCCCCCTACACCTCTTCCTTCCACTCTCTCCCATCACCCTATCCTCCCCTTCTCCATCTGCATTACACCCCCCTTCTTTCTCAATTATCCTTTCCCTCCTCCTACATGCATAAGTGAATCCCACCTGTCACAACAGTGCCTTCCAGATTCTTTCCCTGTTCTTTCTGATACTTCACCTCCTTCCCCGTGTTCCTTTGTCTTATTCCCCGGGTTCTCCTACTTCTTCGACACCCATTTCTACCTTTATTACCCGTTCATTGCTTCATATTGGCTCTTTTACCCGGTTCCTTATACAGTGTTCCTCTTAATTACTCAGACTATAGATACCCTCCATTTGATCTAATCCCCTTAACCCCTTCCCCTTTTACTAATCCCCCATGTTACTGCATTTGCTCCCCTTCTCTACGCTTTTCACTACCATACTATATATAGTGCTCTACAACCTTTGACATTGAACTCATTTTGTTCTAATCAGCAACTTATTTTACCCGTTTCGTCACAATACTTTACCACCACAGAGATGTAGGACCTTTGATGTCTGGCACATTTATTTGTTTTAACTTTAACCATTGTCATTCATATAAAGTCTTGGACTTTGTCTATACTCTCTGTGTATATACCTTAACATATTCAACACCAAATTTCTCTTGATTATGACAATAGAGTTTTTTTTTCTTTCTTTCTTCCTTTCTTTTCTTCTTTCTTCCTTTCTTTTATTTAAGGTGCCAAGGTAAGGCAAGGTGTAAATGTTGAGTTGAACTCCATGGAAACTTACTACATGAGGACTAGCAAACAAGCAGTTATTACTTTTGCCATTTAGGGGTATATATGATTTTATTTCCATGTATGAATCAAACGGAACCTTTGTCTCTTTAGTATAATATTATTCATTGTGCTTTAAAACAGTTTATAGATGGATCCCTTTATCTCTTATTAAGCCCTGTAAACAATATCCAGAGGCTGGATGGATAGGGAGATGGTCGTCTTAGAGCGGGTAATGAAAGGGGTCTTGGCTTGTAGGTTCACTGTGAAAGGTGGATCCCCAAGTTTCCCCGGATGCTGAGGACATGGTGGAGATTATCTTAGATCCTGTGTGTTTTGTCTATTTCTCTCTCTCCCTGATTGTCTGACGAGACGTCTCCTTTTACGCCGAGGCTACCCTCGAGGCAAAATTGCTTGCTTCCGTCCGCTGGAGTGTCAGAGGTGAAAGCAGTGCGGGCACTTGTTCGCTCAAGGAAGAACTTTCTATAGGAAGGCAGCTGCTGGGAACAGATATGTAAAGCACTACCATTCAGCCTTGTTGAATATTATTCCCATCGACGCCATTATATTAAACCAAGTTTTTATATTTCCTTCATAAGATTAAAGTGGGCTATTCCCACAAGATCAACATTACCTTAAATATTGTTAATGCAAATGGTAGTGTGGCCAAAGTTTAAGGAATTCTTAGCTTATGTTGTTGATATCGAGGTCGTTATAAAAAAACAGTTCCATCTTCACTTTATTAAAACAATAAAAAGACACATTTATCTCTACCAGGCACTTTTGATGTCTAGAAATTGTAAACCTTGTGTGGTGATTTACCCTTAATTCCTGTACTTATCTGTAAAAACGATCTGGTTCTGTAACAATATGTAGTTTAATGAGTGAGTAAGTGAGGCTAAAATTCGTCGTTCGTTTGAGATTTGGGAAGATCTGGCTTCATACATATGGCCCGGCCTGTGCCAGCTATTTATGGCTATCTTATTTTATCCCCTGACACTTTATGCTCACCGTGGTGGCGGGATTACCAGCAGGCGCTCCTGCTGCCATGGTCTAAGCATGCGGCATAATATCTTTACCAGCCCGGCGGCTGTTGTGGACGAACCCTGTCTCAGGAATTGTGTGTGCTCACAATTCTGTAAGTAATGTACCAGCGTGGCGTTCGGCCAGCCACAGGGCATGCAACACCTATCTGCTTAGTCAATTGTCTCTATGATCTGCCATGCGCAATGGTAAGCTAGTCTGATTCTGTGAAGAATGACTTCGGTACCTCTATTGATTGCTTCAGAGAGTGCCAGTGGCTCATAGCCTGTGTCCTCTGAGTACCGTCTGGCCGAGGGGGAGGATCTCGTTTTCTTTCTGTGAAGCTGCAGGAGTTAGGCACGAGCTGTGGCATTACATTTCTGCCTAAAGATTTTTCGGCTCAATTTTATGATCACGGGATTTAGGGGCATACCCCTGCCAATGTCAGCTAGTCTGTCAGCAAGCTCATTCCCTCTGATGCTCATATGGCTAGGGACCCAGTTTATGATTATTCTTCGACCCTGAGCAAGAATCCTCTGTTCTATGGTAAGGACAGTGGTCAGTAGGTAGATGTCTTTGGGTGAGCTTTCTTGTCGACAGTTCTCTTTTTGCACTTTTGAAATGGTCGGAAACTTTTTTTTTTTTTTTTTGAGATATCCGGTGTCGGCTTTAGAGGGCTTCCTTCCTTTTGGGAGGTCGGGAAGTCTTTTCTCTTTTGTTCTGTCCCAAGACATGGGTGCCTGGGGGAGCAGGAACAAAGTCTGGTCGCTTTTTAGCAACCTTTTGTCGCCTGAGGGCCCCCTCCCTCCTGGCATAGCAAACCAGGCTCCAGGCATGATGCCCCTTGGCACAGTTGGCTCATGTGTCCCTTTGGCCTTCTTTGTGTGCCTTAAGGCACACCTCGGTATTGTGTGCCTTGCTACAGAGACCAAATTTAGGTTTGGCCTTGCAGCTAGCCTGATGGTGACCGTATCTTCGGCACTTAAGAGTACCAAAGTGGCTAAAGTTTTAGGCTGAAGGAGCCCCACTTACCCAGATCAAGGGTAGTGATTGAGGCTCCTTTCAGGGTCACCAGGACTTGCCTGGTTGGGCTCTTTCCTTTCGACATTCGGAAAGCCTCCACGACCCGTGGGTGTGGTGTAATCAGATCCACATCATACGAAAAGGAGAAGCCAAGTAGCACCATCTTGACTCTCCTGTCGTCGGGATTCACTGGCGAGAGAAACTTTCCTCCCATCATTATGCTTCTTGGTTTCCTGCATGAAATTCAGAGTAATTTGGTCTTTGGGCATAATAATCATTCCCTGGTCTCTGGGAACCCGGATTGACAACCGGATTTTTCTCTGCATCTTCAGTGCTCTTACCAGTTGGTAGGCATTGTCGAAGCCTTCAGGTTTAGAGGGAACCTTGAACTGTGGGAAATACCTACGGGGTCGAGACTCTCCCGCAGAGTCTGTCTCCGGCCTGGGTCGTTTCGGACCGCCCTTACGGCTTAAATTCTGGTCTGTGGTCATGGGAGCTGCAGCTGTTTCGGCTGGTTCAACTTGTGCTCCCATCTCGGTCAGGGAGGAAGTCTGAGGTCCCCTGATTTGGGTGCTGGCCTGGAGAGGCCATGGGCAAACTGTTTTTGGCTGATGGCATGTCCATTTTAGCAGCAGGTCTCACAGAGTCAACCTGTGCTTTGAATTTTCTCTTGCCACTAGAAGCCATGTATGGCTTCAAAGTGACTGCTGTGGTCTGGGCCTTGCACGGTTCGTCATCGTTATTTCTTTTTTGTGAGGGTTTTGAGGAATATTTGCCAAGTAATGAACAGTTTTTTCATCCTTTCACGCCCCCACCCATCACGGAGTCCAACAAGGGGAAGCTATATGTTAGAACTAATGTCTGACATCCACAGGGGTGGAGAGAGGATATACGCAGCCAATGCCCGTTGTACCGCCACTCACGGGACCAGTGTGAGTGCTAACGGTGAGATTGACTGCTTGACCCTAGCCTCCTGAAGGAGACCAGCCTATTGACCTGACCAGGCCCCGATCAGGCCACCCGTCTTGCTGGAATAAGGGACCAAAGAGGCGTGTTGCTAGCTGCAGGGCGTACTCATGCACGGCATCATTCAACCTCCAGGACTCCTGTCTCCACAGTGCACAAGGATACCACGCACGGCAAACACGTGGGTAGGCGTGAACCCCTAGGGAGAGACCAGAGGCATCATTGTTTGAAACCATTCCTCCTCCAGTGAAACAGCCACCCAAAGACTGCATCATCTCAGAGAGGGAGTTTTGGTTATGCATCTCCAAGAGGAGGTTCCAATGGCAGGACCAGGAGTGAGGCTAAAGGTCATACACCCCCGTATGTAGACGTTTAGACTTGAGTTGTCATAAGCCCTTTTACCAGCAATTCTGATTGGTTAAGTATGAGGGAGAACCACATAGGTATGAGAGAACCACATAGGTATGGGTGTTGGCGTCATCCCGCATCATAGGGCATCCTAGCGCGTCTGGGACGGGGATGTCATCCCGCATCATAGGGCATCCTTAGCGCGTCCGGGGTGGCGACGTCATCCCGCATCATAGGGCATCACTACAACTTCCTTCATCGCTAACGTGTGAACTAGTTCCATCCGGCAGCAGGTATCCCTCGTACACCTCCGAGCCCATCCGATTCAAGGGAAGCTCCAGCTCAGCAGATGACATCACAGGGACACCCGATCGGAAGCGAACGAACACACGGTCCACGCCCGAGCAGGTCCTCATGGCCTTCGGCTGTAGCCGTCGCATCAGACGTCTCTCGGGGTGGAGGATGCGACGCCTCGATACAGAGCTCTGGCTGGGAAAACTAGCACATGACAACCCTAAATCAATTCTGACAAAGATGCCAAACAAGATCTAGTACAAGTAAAAGCATGAACTATCACCATATACCTACAACTCCTACACATCTTTGTGCCTTGAAAAACCGTATGATATCCAAACGTACAACCTAGAAAACTGAAATTCAGAGCAAAAACATTTAACATTCTGCAGACTGAACAACGGACAAAAGAGCAAAAGGCTCTCCAGGCTCATCCTAGTCCCCGCATTCTAGGAAAAGTGAATCATCACAGCAACGTCATCAGTAAATTGCAATTCTTGTTCAAGAACAAAATCTTTCAGTTGATTGATACGGCACTTCAGCTTGTGGTTTGGCTCGTTCACTTCTTTGCACAAGTAAGAGTCTGATTCTTTTCTTTATTCTCACGGGACCGCGCCATCGGTGACAAGGCGCGACTGGACCACGGACGTGCCTGGGTGGACCTTCACCCGGACAAGGACCCCGACATTAGGCTGGAAGTGCTTGCGGCGCGGTTTGTTGTAGATGCGCGCCCAACCTTCTCCTGTTCGACGCGAAGTTTCCACTGCCTGAAACCTATTCGCCGAATCTGCTGCAATCGTGACGGCGTTGGTGGGCCTGGGGGGGAAGTGGCCATGATGATGGGCCTGAGGGGAAGTGGCCATGATGGTGGGCCTGGGGGAAGTGGCCATGATGGTGGGCCTGGGGGAAGTGGCCATGATGGTGGGCCTGGGGAAGTGGCCATGATGGTGGGCCTGGGGAAGTGGCCATGATGGTGGGCCTGGGGGAAGTGGCCATGATGGTGGGCCTGGGGGAAGTGGCCATGATGGTGGGCCTGGGGGAAGTGGCCATGATGGTGGGCCTGGGGAGAAGTGGCCATGATGGTGGGCCTGGGGGGAAGTGGCCATGATGGTGGGCCTGGGGGGAAGTGGCCATGATGGTGGGTCTAAGGGGAAGTGGTCATGATGGTGGGCCTGGGGGGAAGTGGCCATGATGGTGGGCCTGGGGGGAAGTGGCCATGATGGTGGGCCTGGGGGGAAGTGGCCATGATGACCCGTCATGAGGTAGATCGGCTGTTCTCCGATGCTTCAATGAACCGAGGAGTTGAGCGCCGAACGAACCTGGGGAAGGTACTGATCCCAAGTGTCCGGTCGGCTCTCCGTCAGAGTTGCCAGCGCATCTTTTACCAATACTAGTCCTTTCAATCATGGCTTTGGCTTGCGCGTGGTACACCGTCGTATATGACATCTTTGTCTGGATAATGCTGCATACCTGTTGAAATATATGGTTGCAAAATTCACTTCCATTATCTGCCTGTATACCATGTGGGTGGGCCGAAGATAGTCACAAAGTTATTAATGAAAGCCTGTGGATATCCATGAGGACAGCACTTACTCTTTCAAGTGGCAGATGAACATCTGGTACGTTTGCTATATGTGCTTGCTGGTAAGCTGGTTCCTTGCGCCGCTGGCATACTGCACATGAATGCACAAACTGCCTGGTCTCCCTGAGAAGGTTGGGAAAATAAAATAGATCACGGATCTTACAGTATGTCCTGTGCACTCCTGAATGTGCTCCAGAAGGTAAAGAGTGAACCAGTTTTAGAGCAACATTATGTAGCTCCCAAAGGATGATGATTAATTCGAACTCTTCTAACGGCAGAGGTAGCTTTCTTCTACAAGAATTTATACTGGTAGTTAGATAACTCATGGGACCACTTTGACATTCGCGGAGATTTTATACGACGATGGACGTCAATGACTTGTGGTAGAGGGTCACCCTCTTAAAACAAGAACTTCTCTCAGTCAACCAGGAAGACCCTACACAAAATATCTACGAATCAGTGCATCGGGTTCTCCTGTCACATTCGGGTAGTCTCTGTAACCTTGATATATCTCGCCCTCTAGTTGCAAATAAAAATCGAGTGGCGCCTGACCTGCAGTCATCTGGTTTTCGTAAATGAGTGAAGAAATCCGCTACAGAGCAAGTTCCCGGAATTTTTCCCTTAACTTTCGCTTAAACTATTCCTATGTATCCATGCCATCAAATAGGGGCAACTTTATTACTAGATCAGTTGATCCCCTGCAAGTTGCACGTGCCGATCGTATAAATGCATCATTTTGAGGCCTAGTTAGATTTTCTATTTGTCGTAACTATCCTTCAAGTTCTGTGTTAAGCTACAGTGGTTGAGAAGGCAGGTACCTCAGCTTTAAATAAAGGAATATTCTCCCTGTTAATGATGTAACCTACATTTGAAACATTTATCATGTTCTCGTCACTATTATTTTGATTTGTCGACCGTGAAAGGCGACCTTTTAACTCAACTTTACGACTTTCTAATTGTTTCACGTGTTCGCTTAACTCATTGATCTTACGTAAGAGGTCATCGTATATTGATATTTCATTCATGGCGGGTCATCATCCGCGCTACGGGAGCTCCTCCTATTCCGCCATGGCATGCCTGTTGCAAGGCTAAACTAGCAGTAGTGGAGCAGCCACGTGTGATTTTGGACTAGAATCATTCAGTTGGTGATACAAGCATGAAAGTTGGTGTGAATGTGCTATGTAGGTCATGTTTTGAGAAAAAAGTGCTAGCCATCAAAAATTCCAATATGGCGGCCATTATTTCCAAGATGGCCACCGGTTAATGGAAAAAACAATGGTAAACCATAAAAGCGCTCAATGTTTAACATCTTGGTGTAAAATTATTGCGTATTTGCCTTCTTTGGAGTATCTCTGGTGCATTAGGTAGGTTTCCTGCACAAATAAATACTATTTATACCCTCATAGCATCAAGGACAGTCATAAATACCATTGCTGTCTGCCTAAAAGTCCTCAGTAAATAAACACAGTAGTAGATTAATAAATGTTAGTAAAAATAATAAATGAGTAAAATAAATAGTAGATGAATAATTCATTGTTGCCCCTTAAAAGGACTGCTAATGCCGGGGTGGTAAAATGATTGAGCTCCTCTTTATCTAAAATGTACCCCAACGGCCTGTGAACCACAAAGCATCTGGCAGTCAAGTCCCACCCTAGCCTTCTCGCGGCAGAAGTGATATTGCAGATAGTGATGGTGCGTAAGGCGGGTGATGGCGCCTAAAAACCATTTAGTGTTGTGTAGATGAAGCTCAAAAGCCGGGAAAAGGCAATTCATCTAAGAGAAGGAAAACTCCGAAAATAAACCTAGCAAATTAATCGTGGCAAGTCAAGTAAAAGAGTGTATGTCGCACACTACCAGGGCACACTGGTGACAGACACTGCTGTGCAACTCAGAACAATACTGGCTTCTTCAAAACTGGGCCAGAGTCATCCAAAGTATCTGAGACTAAAGCACTTAAGGAGGACTGTCAACTGTTTTCTCGCCTGTTTATCTCCTGCCAAACGAGAGGATGTGATCTACAAGAATTTTTCAGACATGAGAACCAGCCTTACCCTCCTTCACTCAGCAAGAAAGGTAATCTACGCGCATGTACTAAGGCCGATTTGGTGGATGTTCTCCAGGCGAAAGTGACATCAAAGACTTTCGAAGAATATGCCACGAAGGACATTCTCCCCAAAATAGAACAGTACAGCAAAAAACACAAGAGAACAGACATCATCTTTGATGTATATCATAAGTCAAGTCTGAAGTTAGATCGAAATGAGGAAAAGCTATCAGGAGGAGAGTTACTGAAAAGAGTAAAACGCCTACAAACTGGAAGAGTTTCCTCCGCGACAGTGCAAACAAGACGGAGTTCTTCCATTTTCTTGCTGATGCAGTAGCTAAAATGACTACGGAAAATGTAGTCGTTGTGACGAAGGAAGAAGACGCCCTTACTAGTGCCAGTTACACCAACATGAGCCTAGAGGAATTGGCTCCCTGTACACATGAGGAGGCTGACACACGTATATTCTTACATGCCTGGCATGCAACTTCGGAAGGCTTTAAATCTCTTATGATCGACGCAAACGACACGGACGTCATTGTGATCGCCATATCACAGATGCCTTCTCTCAAATCAATCGGCCTGGAGCAAATGTGGATTAGATTTGGAAAAGGTGAGCACACTAGATGGATTCCTATTCATGACCTGGTGTCCACCTCAGGACCAGAAAAGACCAACGGGATGCTATTCTTCCATGCCTTTACTGGGTGTGACGTTGTGTCAGGTTTCAATGGCAAAGGGAAAAAGACAGCATGGCAGACATGGAATGTCTTCAGTGGTGCCTCTGCCACCTTTGCAAAACTTAGCTGCAGGCCATCTGAGATTGAGGAGTCTGATCTACATGTTCTGGAAAAATATGCGGTTCTTATGTATGACCAGTCGAGTACAACATCTTCTGTAGACGAGGCAAGGCTTGATCTCTTTGCGCGAAAGCAGAGGTCATATGACATGATTCCACCAACACAAAGTGTACTGAAGCAACATGCCAAACGAGCAGCCTACCAAGCAGATCATATTTGGGGACAGTGTGTCAATCGTCAGCCAGAACCTCAGTGTCCTTCCGAGTGGGGATGGTCAAAAAAAGGTGATGATTGGGAAGTTGTATGGACAACGCTGGAACCCGTTTCCAAGAGCTGCCATGAACTGACAAAGTGTGGATGCAAGACAGAGTGTGGTGGAAGGTGCAAGTGTGTAAAGAATGGACTATTCTGTACTCTACTCTGTACTTGCCCTTGCCAGAATTCCTAATCTGATGAACAGTGAATGGACTTTTGGCCATAGTAGGTTGAGTATTGTTTGAAACATGGACTCTTGGACTTTGGCATATGCAGTATATGACGTCATTTGGCGGTCATCTTGTAAAATGGCTGCCTAATGGGACCCTCAGAATGATTAGTGGTGGTCCCACATCAAACTCAGGCAAAGGGAACTCATGAAGTATCTTTGTAAAAACTTTATTTGCGCGTCGTACTGCAATATTTTGTCTTAAAAAGGACCATATGGCGGCCATCTTGGAAAACGACCGCCATATTGGAATTTCAGATGGCTAGCACTTTTTTCTCAAAATATAATACAAAATAAATAATTATGCCAAATTTCATGCTTGTATCATCAAATGAACGATTGTTTCACTCATCTGCCCCACTACAGAGGCAATATAGCAACTGATCAGTCCGTCGTCACGCACTCGCAGGTACCAAGCGATTATAGTGAACGATAAAAAGTAAAAACATAATAATAATAACAAATTAAAGTACAAGAAACCCATTTTAAATATCCATGCGATGATACTGCGGCACTAAGGTTTGCAGTTGCACAAAAATTAAGTTGGTGTAAAAAATAATTTGGAACGTCGAAACAATAAGACAATACTGAACGTTAGCATGTGGTTCAAGATGGCGATCACGATCCGAGGGTAGAAAATCTGTCATTTTGTTCACAAACTTAAAAAAAAACAAAAAAACTTGCTTTCAATATCCACTATACGATTAGCAAAATATATCTGCATAAAAAAACGCATTAATAACTAATACAAGATTATCGCTTGAACGAATAAATGTTTAATAAACGAGACTTACCGAGAGAATACCCAGCCTAACAGCAACAAATGTGAGGATATCACTACATCCACTTAGACGAAATTACGATAACTGTTACCGAGAGCGACGCTCCCTCCAAAGACTAAGTTCCAAAATTTCCTCTACCCAACATCTTGAGGGATGCGTGGGGGAACCGGGAATTGAAGCGGGGGGGGGGGGGTAATGGATGGCGCTGGATGTCAATAGGAATCTGCAGAAATCGAAGAAAGTGATTTAAGAAACGTTAAAAATTCGATTTTTCGAAAACCCGAACCAAACTTTGTGTCCGAAAAGCACAAAAAAGCGATGAAAATCGGCCAACGAAACTCTACGGACGTCTGCGCCATTTTTGAAAGTCTAATCCCCTTTTGCACCTATACAGGTTAAGTTTGTCACAAGGTATTCTGCCTCGCCCCTGGACACGCAGTCTAATCATCCCTATACCGAAATCAAACCATGATGAATACCGACCAATTTCATTAACCTCATGTGTATGCAAAGTTCTAGAAAGGATAATTTTGAACAGACTCAGGTACAGGTTACAAGGTAAATTATCTCACAGACTGTACGGATTCCTATCGGGACGTAGCACACAACATTGCTTTGCAGAGTACTTTCACACTCTAATCCAGGGAAGCACACTGTTTTTCTTGACCTTAAGTCAGCTTTTGACATTGCAAACAGAGAAGTTATCCTAGAACAATTAGTAAGCTTTGGCATCCGGGGTAAGATATTGAACTGGATTAGAATGTATCTCTCGAACAGATCTGCAAGTGTCCTGTTCAGTGGGGTGAGAAGTTCCCCTTCACAGTCTTTTGAACTTGGGACGCCACAGGGAGGAGTTCTCAGCCCTATGCTGTTCAATGTCCTCATGCACAAGCTGGTGGCAGATATCCCACTTGGGGATGGTGAATCCATTATATGCTATGCTGATGACATATGCGTCACAGCATCATCGCAAGAGAGGATGCAAATAATTCTCGACAGAATCTCAGCAAAGGCTCATGAGTGTGGATTAGTCATTTCCGCTGAGAAAACAATGGCTCTAAACCCATGTATCATACCCCCACCCACTTTTCGCATAGGTGACCAGGAGCTTGACATATGCCACAAGTATAAATATCTCGGGGTGAATGTAAATGATGCAGACCTGGTCTTCTCTCTAAAGAAGAGACTCTGGGAGAGATTGAAACCTTTGAAAGTTCTTATCGATAGAGAACATGGCATCAATGTTAAGCTCGCTAGACTGTTTTACTTGGTTTTTATAAGGTCATTTGTAGACTACCACGCACTGCACTTGTTGCAGTGTAAGGAATCAGTAATAGGAAGTTTGGAGGTTGTGCAAAATGAAGCTATGAGGATTATCCTCAGAATTAAACTTAGCATCCATTTCTGATAGAATAATATTTATTTCCACCATATTTGGGGTCAAAGCTATGAGGAAACCCTCGTATCTCTCAGATTTCCAAAAACAACTGCAACATAAAATCACGCAAGTAGACGTGACAAATCACACACACGCGCGCCCTCTGATACACAAAATCTCCATGAACAGTATAAAACTCAATGTTCCAATTAGTAAAATATCAAAAGGTCGCTCCATTCCACCATGGCTGAATTCAACATTGATCGTGCACCTTACATGTCTACCACAAAAAAACAGGGTGCATAACTGTGTCTTGAAACAAATTGCGCTAGCAACGGTAACGGAACACACAGAATCTATGGGCGATGATGCATATGAGTGTTACGCCGACGGATCCGTACAGTCTGGATACAAAGCTGGTTGTGCTTGCGCTGTATACAAAAATGGCTTACTACAACATCAAGTTAATATGAGAATACAAAACTGGGCCAGCACTACACAAACGGAGCTGGCAGGTATACTCCTCGCAACGGAATTCTTTAATGTCTAGGGGCTCTGGAGTAGTTTTCTGTGACTCTCAAAGTGCTCTTCGGATGCTAAATTCTTTCAAAGCAGGTGGCGATGAAGAAATTGTGAGTTGCATTAAGCGTAACGTAACCTATGCAACAGAGCGTAATTTCAACATTCAATTTGTATGGATACCATCTCATGTTGGCATACGCAAGCACGACCACATAGACAAATTGGCGAAAGAAGCCTGCAGCAAGGATATTGTGAACATAGATCTTGGGATGCCTCTTGCTAGGGTTGCACATATATTGAAAAGTTCTCATAAGGAAGAACTAGTAGATCTGATTAACACTCAAAGGCCTGAAAGCTGTACCATAAGACACTACGATCAGTGTAGAGATGGCAAGCCTTCCTATGGGTGGGACCAAAGTCAAACC
>NC_051389.1:28049172-28054172 GCF_015228065.2 Penaeus monodon
GAGGTCGATGAAGATGAGATGAGGTGATGGCATCCCAAGGAAAAGGTATGCAACCGCCCCGAGAAGTGACTCCATCTCAAGGAACCACAAGAGATTCCCTGGAAGAAGGCAGCTCCCTCGAAGGCGGCTCGTAGAAAGTGGAGAAGGCAGGAGATTGGGGTCTGATACCATCGCAGTGGCGGTTTCGGCCGAAGGGAAACGCGTGGGGTTCCGAGAGGGCGTGCGCTGAAGGAACTGATCGCAGCGAGAGAAAGGGCCAAAGAGATTCCCGGGAACTGCGATGATGACGAGGGCGGGAAGGGACTCGGTGGATAAGAATCGGTTGTGCAACTCTCTGTTATGGTAGACGTGCTTGGTTGGTGCTATATCTTCAAGTGCATTTTAGTTTCCAATTAAAATAGCATATTTGATTACCATTACTCTCTAGTCTCTTTAAAGACATCCGTTACTGCTGATCCGGGGACTAGTTTACTACTGCAATTTCAAGGGAGATTTTTAGGGTTGTTGATTTCTCTAGTTCAAGTAAACATCACGGGAGACTAAAGGAAGTCAGCTACGTTTCAGCAAGTCTTAGGCTAGGGCGTTAGATTGAATTATTACAACTTCTACGGTGTTTTTGAGGTTACGTTTTGTATTTACTGCACCCGATTTTAAAAATAATTTAACTTGAGAAAAACCTTCAAAACAACTGGTTCAATCGAATGTGCTTCATTACTTGACTCAACTCATAACAGTAACTTCATCGCAGTAAATTTGATGATTTTGAACATGTAATGTGAAAACAGAATGGCAGTTAAGATTATTCATTAATTTACTTTATTATGTGTGTCACGCGGCCCGACGAAGCTTAGCGCGACGGTGATGAAACGAAGGCGGTTTTCCTCCAGAACCATCGCGAGGGAATGCGAAGAGGCCGATGTGTTGCTGTTCCTTCCTGACGGCGACGGCGGTGATCGGGACAAGTCAGCAGGCCCGCGTCGTGAGCCCTACGCTAGTCCACAACACCAAGGCTTTTGGGAAACAATTGATGATTCAACTATGATCGCGTTGGACATTACATGGAGGAAGGAGAAGGGGGGGGCGTGAGGGGAGAAGGGGAAGAGGGGAGAAAAAACTTGGACTCTTCACAATATACAGTAACTTATTGAGCATATGCACATTTATGTCATTGGAGCGTGAGAGATGAAATGTGTTTTTGACACGATGGATGTAACGAGAGGGTGGGCGGGAAAACCTCACCTCGGAGTCACGTGACATCTCACATAGTCAGTGACGCTTGGAAACCGCCATCTTTTTCCCTCTTGCAGTAAGAAGAGAAGAAAAAAATAAGAACGAGACAAAGGACGATCGCCAAGCGTCATGGCCAGCTGATGGACACTTACTACACTTAAGCAACCATCAAATTGGTTTTATCTTTTATATAAACATCTGAAGAAACAAACAATTCGAGGCTCAACTTTACTACCCACCCGGATATTATTAAGAATGTATAAGTGCAGAACTGATGGACTACAAGGAGTCTGACGTGGACTGACCGAGGCAACACTTCAGAAAAAAATATCCACACATATACTTGTAACAGTCTATCGGCGAAGAAGGAAGAAAGGAGAGGAGAAGATGAGGAGGAAAGCTCACAAAGAGGAAGAACCAAAACGAGAGTAATTCTCCTTCCCTTGCCTCTTCCTCTACTTCCCTCCTTATCTGCCTTTTTACTCTCTTCCTCCTTCTTCTTTAGCGCCCACCAACGACTACCCATCTACCACTTTGTTGCACCTCGTTGCCATGACGACCACCTCAGCAGTAGCCCGGAGATATACCCATGCAATATTAATTATACATATTTGGTTCTTGATCGTAATTCACGCGACAAAGAAAGTCTATTATAACATTATCATCTGGCCGGTGTATGATACATAACAGTGTGATAAGACCTGAATGAAAAACTCAGACACTTAATGAATACAATTATCCTAGATGACGTCATGCTTTGTGGTGGGATTTTTGCTGACAAGGAAGCTTCCGTCCTCTCAGGAAACTCTCTTCTTATCCCGATATATACATGCATGCATACGGACATACGTACATATATACATTCATACATACATATATGAAACGCTAAGTACAGAAACAAGAATCTTTTGCTTTTTCTTCGTAACAGGTACTTGCAGAAGAAGCCTAGAGCGACGGTCTCCGGCTGTGACTAGACCCCCATTGCCGGGCAGCGAGGCGGCGGCGGGAACCTAGGGTCCGTCACCCCGGGGAGCTGCCATGCCAGCGTGTTCCCTTGTCGCTCAGGATCCCGGGGCGCTGTGGATTCGCCCTTCTGCCTGACCGGGGCTCGCTCACTCCCATGCGCACATAGCATAACGCGCAGACACACACCCACACGCACGTGTTGACTGAGGCAGCAGAAATCGACAGCGCCCCGGCATGACCTTTGCGCTTCCACCATCACCGGGGTTTCATCCACATAAATTTAAGAAATAAAATAGAATTTACTCTCCCTAGGATCAAAAAAGATTAAAGTAACCCTTCGGGCTATACACCACTCTCTTAACACAGTGCCTGTTACAATCTGCACGAGTCACTTCTAATATCGGAAAAATAATTGTTGATTGACGCATGTCCAACGGCAGTTTATTATAACGCCTCATGTAAATATTATGCAGACTTGCATTGCGTAAGTTTTAAACACTTAAGAGAAAGATCGAGCTTGTACAGTATCCACACATTTGACGTGTGACATAAACGTTTATCAGTAACACTGATAAGAATATGCATTTGTTTAACAGATAATAGATACATCAAAAGTTATCAGGCAATATACAAAATATCTAATAACATATTTGAGAATTCCTAAACTTTCGATTTTCACAATCTGTACAGATAATTTTGACAACTGTTACAAAAATGAAAGAAAATCCCTTTACATACAATAGAGTAACAAGATTTAAACCATAAGTATCAGAATTCTTAACATATGATAAACAGAGAACATGAGTGTAGGAAATAGAATATACTTTGTGGCAAGGAACACAGCCGTGGATTATTCTCCACATGAAAAGAGAAATAAACAAAGAATAACAATGGAAAAGGCTATCCTGGCCTTCATCAAGTATTTAATGGTGCTGCATACTGAATTAAGAAATAAACTAATTTCCTTGCCCCATGAAGTGCCAGACTATAGTGCTTAGCGCTTCTTTTTGTAAGTAACATGTTGAGCTTAAGATTAAAAAAATATTAACCATATCACAATTCTCCATTCACTTGTCACTTGTGTCTTTCTTTTTTATCTTCAAAAATAAACTCACACTGGAATACATAAGGGAAAAGAACTCGTTGTCCTTCACTGTTCATGCTCACATGGCTTTCGTCTTCCACTTGGCCCAAGTTCACCAGCGGAAGGTCAACTAGAAACCAAATTTTGGAAAAACGATCTGTGACTCGTTTTCTACATCGTTTGTTCTTCACTTATTTAGCTCGTTTATATAAAGCACCGGAGGAACGAAGTGTTATTTTTTTGTCTGCTCTAAGACTGGCGTCAGTATTGCTATCGCATGGGACTTCCCTTTCCTGAAGTTAATGGGAGGAGACATAGAATAGATAGATGGTGCCTGATAGATGCAGATGGATATATATATATATATATATATATATATATATATATATATATATATATATATATATATATATATATAGAGAGAGAGAGAGAGAGAGAGAGAGAGAGAGAGAGAGAGAGAGAGAGAGAGAAAGCAAAGCGAAGAAAAATATTTTGATCTAGCTTGGTATTTTAGTAATTACTGGATAAATATTGTTCTTATCGACGACTTTTCCTTTTTATCTGTTATCGGGCTGCCTAGGCCAGGCTAGCTTAATCTTGAGTATTTTTGTTTATCATCTAACGAAGGCAAGATGAGTATTTCCCCTTTTCTGGCGGCGCAGAACCTTACGGAGGGCGCTCCATGCGATAGCCATACTGTCTATTTCTTGGTGCGAATAGCGGAGTTTTACAGACACGGAAGGCTAGGCGCTGGCTGGCTGGCTGCTTGGCTGACTGGCGGAATGGCTTGTAGGCGCACAAAGCTGGTAATTTCTAGTTTTTATCACGGTGGCGTCGCCTCTACGGTACTACATGTAACAACTTTTTACTAGGACCTACAAGTGACCATCGGTATCGCAAGCGGCTCCACAGAGATTAATTTACTTTTTGTATAGCTTTTTAACCCCCAAAATCCGAATTAGTTTCTGCCAATGTTTTTAAGCTTCGGTACAAAAACACCCATAAAAGGGACGCAATGGACGAAGTCTTGACAAGATAAGGGGAATAAATTTTGTTACAAAAGCATTTTTTCTTTATCATTGCTAAGAGGTACTTTGATATTTCGCTTCTTTTTCATTCGAACTGGAGGGACCCCGAGAACTCCCCTCCAGAGCGATCCGAGGGCCATTTCAACTTACTTTAACTGCAATACTGTTGGTGTCAGGCAGACCTACCAAAGACAACTGCCCACTCGCTGGTTTATAAGGCTTGGTTTCCTAACTGTTTGTATGGATAAGTGTAACATTTTGAAACAGACGGTTTGTTTGCACAGAGCTTACTGCTGATTCCCAAACGACGCCATCCTCCCAGCCCAAGAGGGAGGGGCAGTTGGCCCACTCTCCTCCGAAAGCTTCTTAACATTAGTTTTGTCCGCTTTCTTATGGCTTTTTCTGGGATATACTAAATAATTAATTACATACATCAATAAAAAAAATCGAACCTTTTTCAACAACGAGATGAGCAATTATTTAAGTATTTAGTGATTTTATTGCTAGGAAGAAGCCAATCTCGCTCCCGCATGAAGAGATACGCCTCATTGTTATTGGAGTAACTGGCCTCGGCGACGACGACGCTTGTGGCGGATTCCTCACGCGAAAACACGTTCCTATTTGGCGAACCTTTGGCGTTTGGCGGAAGAGAGCCTTGTCTTCACTCGCTTTCAGGTGCTTGATGGTGATTC
>NC_051389.1:28084172-28091672 GCF_015228065.2 Penaeus monodon
CTGCAGGATAGCAGAGGCTTGTTACTAGCTGCAACGGGCAAGCAACAAATAGGTTTTAACGTGGGTGCTAGACAGCAGTTCACATGAGGATACTTTTTCCCTTTGTTGTAAGAAAAAATATCCACTTTCGTGTTTGTTTCTCACTTACAACATAGCGTTTCTCTTTTGATATATATATATATATATATATATATATATATACATATGTAAATATATATATATATATATATATATATATATAAATATATATATATATATAAATATAATATATATATATACGTAAATATATATATATATATATTATATATATATATATATATATATATATATATATATATATATATATTATCCAACCCTTCATTTATTCAATTCTTCACTTTGTGTTTCAAAAAGGAGTCCTACATGTGTCACCTCGGGTATCCCAGAGTCTCTGATAACGGGAGCTGCCATAAACACACAACACATAAAGAGCTATCGGAAAGGGGAGGGGCAGGGGGCGTGCTGCTCCAGCGAGAGGGCGAGAATGACAGAAGTTGTGACAGACGACAGGTAAGCTCATAGGGGGTGCGGAGCGGCCATGGGGTCCCCACGCAGAGGCAGAGAAGCCATGTATTGTGAAAAATCGGCACATGTCGCGTTACAGCTTTACATGAGTGCTTAGTACAGGGCAGGTGTGGCACGGTTACAGAGGGTGCCACGAAGTACAAGAACATAGATATAGCTGAGGGAGTGCCAGGCGACCGGCACGATGCCGTGGGTTCAGCAGTGGTACAAGTACATATAAGTAATCCATTGAAGTTATGCAGTGCGACGAAGTACACAAAAATACTTTGAACAAAAAGAGAAAAATAAGATAAACCAAGGGGAAGGGAAGTGGTTAAGGGACAGTGAGGAGGGCAAAGGTTCAGAGAGAGGGAGTTTCATCTAGGCCGTATTTCTTTTTACATCTCCATGGCGAAGCTTTTTTCTTTATTGAGAGCAGAAAAATGTCTGATTCTTCTATACCAATGTACGTTCCAGGAACTGCATCCAATCAGGGTAGACTGAAAGCTTCATTCGGGGATGGAAAAGTTGAGAAATATGATCCAGAGCGACATCTATCGGACATTTAATCTCTTTAACGTGTAAAGTGCAATTCACTTTGTTTCTAATGTGCAACCGTGATCACAATGGTCGGAACTGTTAATAACGACGGCCACAGCGGAACCTCCTGTCAATAACAGATTCTACAGCCTTTCATCAAATCTCTTAAGTAATCTCAGTCCCATGTGAATGCTAAGTGCTTTGGAAGGACGGGAGGGATTGAGGGAGGGAGTTACTGCGCTGATTCTCTGACTGGATCCTTCTTTCTGCTGTTGGATTCTTTTTGAAGGAAGGGAAATTTAAACGCATGGTAAGATTTTTTCGTCTATAGCCCGTGCTGGCGATGGGCTCTGGCGACGAGGATGTAAAGGTAGGACCTGTTGACTGACCTGAATCTAAAAATGTGATTTTAAAAGGTGATCTGAAGCAAACTTGGAAGACAGAATCTTGCAGGGGACCTAATTTAACGGGGACCTGAACAGACCGTGGGGATGGAGATGGGACCTGAAATTGACCTTAAAAGAGAACCTTGTGTAAGTCAGTAAGACAATGACTAACATTAGACGGGGCTTTACATATTTAAGCTTAAGTACAAATATTAAGCCGGAGTAGTACTCAGGGGGCAGGAGGGGGCGGGGGGAGGGAGCGGTTACGCATTGGGACACGCCGTTGGTCGAGCTCGTCCACGTGTGATCCTGATTGCAGTGGCCGCCTTGGATTGGAGTTTTGGATTCTTCTTTTGTTTAGATTAACGTATGCACGGAACATCGTAACATTTTGCCGTTATGTTGGTCTATATGAAAAGGCGTATGTTAAATCACAGAAAGAAAGATAAGGAGAGCGACAGAGACTAAGATAGACAGGCAGAGAGAACGATGAGAGAGAGAGAGAGAAGAAGCAGATAATAAGAGAAGTAGAGAGAGAGAAACGACAATAGAGAGAGAGAGAGGAGAGACGAGGAGAGAAAGAGAGCAGAGTAGAGAGAGAGACATGTAGAGACAGACAGAGAGATAGAGAATCAAATAGAAAGACGGATAACTTCACTGAAATCAACAGAGTAGAAACCAATCGGAGACGACTACACGAGAAGAGAATCGCAAGAAATAAGATAACACACACGACAGCGATAATGAGAGAAAATCAAACCAGAAAGCACGGAAATCATTCCTTCGGACAAATGCCAAAAATGGAGCACTCTAACAAAACCTTCCCATATTCTTTGGATATCCCTGCAATTTGACACGCGTTGCATGTTCCTATGGAAAATCGAGGAAAGAATAGTTATACCAAACAACACGCGCATATTTAATGGAAAAACAAACAAGTCAAGAACCGAGTGAGAACTGGAATTCTTTCTTCAAATTGAAGAGAAAAGGAGAAAAACTAAGGGTAAAGAAAGCTGTAAATAAAAACAAGTCTCGTTTCCTCTTTGGACATTCCCGTGACAATGTTGATCAGTTGCGGCGTTGCATGTTCCGTGCATGGTTACCAATGATCTAGATGGAAGTCATGAGATAGTTTCTTTTTTCTCTAGAACTAGAATCTGAACGTGGGATCAGCATAGGTACCTTAACTGTGCAAAAACAACAATCAAGCTCATTGACTGTGTCTCCGAGTGCTAGAAGCTGGCGTTCCTTTCTCTTCAACTCCTAGAAGGCAGAGAAATTGGATGCGTCTATGAGTAAACTAAAGAGGTAGAAGAGAGAGGTAGATAATGAAGAAATACAGTCTTGTTTTCTCTTTGTGAACATTGACTTTGAAAGAGGTAATTATGAAATTGCACTAAATTACTGTGAGAAATTGAACAGGAATCACGCAGTAAGTTTAAGTGGCTTAAGCTACTGGATGGGAAGAATGTTATTGCTACATTATAATTTTCTGGAAAGGGTTCGATGGTGAACAAACATTATCAAGAGGATTTTAAATCAGTCTTCTTTTACAAAAGCCAGAAAAGTTATATATTTAAGTATAACATTGTTTTTAGATAGATTATTCAAACTATTCGTGCAGTCGACACCAATAGTTTCTACTAAAATAATTCTTAAGAAGCTAAACATCAAAAGTAAAAAAATATATATCTTCGTTCCACATCAATGTTCTAGGAATCTAAAAGTCTCATTCAGTAACACCTACACGACATCAACGGCCAAAGATAAAACAGACAAACATCTAAACTAACTACTAATTTTACTTTAGCATTACCTCTTCATCTCACGAAAATGATATTGAAAAAAAAAAACGAAAGAAGCATTCACAACGAAACAGAGACAATTGGACGCATTGAGAAAAGCAATTTAGGACAAACAATATTTAAAAAATAAAATAAAAAATAAAACGTAACAAGAAAATGACAATAACGAAACAAAGAACGAGACGAACTAGGCTCTGAGACACTCTCTACGCCACTGTAGCTCAGACGAGACACAACACAACAATGGCATTTCAGACGCCTTCGTTACGTGATGCACCACAGATACGAGCAGCGTCACTACAGGGCGGTCATGCAATCAGGGCGGTACCGAGGGAGGGGGTGGCGGGGGGAGGGGCGAAAGAGACGTTAACACTATCAAATGGTCGTTTCAGTGTCGTTTCTTCGGGGGAGGGGAGGGGGGGGGCTAGAGAGCAAGAGTAGTGTCAGGCAATGTAATCTACAGAATAAGGAGGTATTGGCCGTGTAACTCAATTTAAATTTTCACTAGTTTGAAGGATATTATCAATATATATATAATTATAACTATATATTTGATATTTGTATGCACACAAATATATGTACAGAGTATCTGTATATATATATATATATATATATATATATATATATATATATATATATATATATATATATATATATATATATATTGTGTGTGTGTGTGTGTGTGTGATGTCAGTAGTGTTGGATGTGGTAATACATGTAATAAACATGATCACAAAAGTACAGTGAATAATCAAGGCATGGCAGTAATACCTCATTATTCTTTACCCTTATCATAGTATGTAGGGGAAACTGTTGGAACATAATTGTATACCTTGAGAAATTGGTTGGAATCCTGTTTTGAGGGAATGGATGAGAATAACTGTCGGTAGGTCTGGATAGGTCTAATTGTAATACATTACTAATATTTTTGAGGGTTAAGTGAGAAATTTAACACATGATTCCACTGGTTCGGGATTTAGTTCTAAGAAATTTGATATAAGATACTGATTATCTAATAAGAAAAAAATCCTAGGAATAACTGTAAAATACGAAATATTGGCGAAATACTAATGAAAAATATAGGAATTGTACATGAAATATATCATGACTGTCTATGCTATGTATTGCTTATATAATTACACTGATATGTACAGGAAAATGTAGATATATACAGAAAATTGCAGGAAAATCCAGCAGAGAGGAAAAGCATAAATCAAAAATGTTTTGTATCATATCCATATATATGTGCACTTATAATATATATTATATATATATATATATATATATATATATATATATATATATATATATATATATATTATATAGATATATATTATATAATATATATAATATATATATATATATAATATATATATATATATATATATATATATATATATATATATATATATAAATATTATATATATGTATGTATGTACATAGATGCACATATACACACACTCACACACATATAATCAGTGAAGAACAGCTGAGAAAGTGGGAGAAACAGGCACTATTTCAAAACATAAATATTTGAAAGTTTTTTTTTTCGAATATCTAAAGAAAAAAGTTTCACAAAACCAGCTTGTGGGTTTTCGGTCAGTCTTTGTTTGTTTCTCGTGTCAGCTGAGTCTCATTTGGACACTAAAGGCAGTCAATAAATCATTCTATCATGCACATAATAATGAGTTAATCAAAACAAAGGGATCGGACCAGACGTTAAGAATGTAGTTAATGTCAGCACAATGACAGACAAACGTTGAACTCTGGCCGACGGAAGCTGATAGATAATGATGAATAAATAGGAAGAAAGGAGAAAGGGAAAAGAAATGAAGTATAACTGAAACTCAAGGTATATAGACAGAGAAAGGTAAACGGAAGGCAAAGGAGAAAAGTTCGATTCAATGCAGATTGTCGACGAAAGGAGATGCAAGGGGCGAGATTCTCAACGAAAAAGTGTTGCAAAGGGATGAAGCGTTAGAATATCTGAAGGCAAGATCAGGTTGAAAAGACAAATTATTTCTTTTAGTCTAGTGTTATTATGATAAATCATTGTCATTATTGTTATGATTATTTGCTCAATATTATATCAATAAAATTTGAAATCGGATGATTTTACTTTTGACCGGAAGAAGGAAAAATAAATTAGAACTTGACAAAATAGAAATAATATACTAGCAAACGAATGCTGGGAAGGACAGCAAGCTAATCAAGATATCTGGCGAGGGAAAGACATGAATCTGAGCTCAGAAGGACGGTAATAAAAACATAAACGATACTCTTTAACACAGGGAGAAAAGAGACAGGGCGGAGAGAGAAGAACAGGAGGAGAAGGAGGAGGAGGAGGAGGAAGACTTACCGGCGTCTGGTAATCGGGGGAGCCCGGCGGCCTCGTCTCTTCGGTGGCCGGGATATCGAGAATGTTCGACGCAGGGGCGGCGGCGTTCACGCCCGCCCCCTGCCGAGCCTCCTTCTGCAGGCGACCCATGTGGTGTTCGTGGTTTTTGTAACATCCCGTGCCGGTCTGGCCAGCACGCATGGATTCCCCTGCCACCGAATTGGCATCTGCCTGGGACATGTTGTGACCTAAACCACCGAGAGAGACAAGACAGAGAGACATCACCATCTAAACAACGAGAAAGGGCCGGGGGTGCTCCTTCCGGTGTCTCTCATCCCACTTGGGCCGCCTCTGCGATGCTTGGATTCGCCAGCCTCAGGGAGTCTGGCTTGGGTTCCTTCAAGGCAAAGAGAGAGCGAGTCTCAAGCTGACACTTGGTTGGTTCTCTTTCATCTGATAAGTATGCAATGCTGACACTTTGTTCGTTTGATAAGTATGCAATGCTGAAGGGCCAAAGCAGGATACTAGCCATCGAGGCATCCCAGGACACTCATGCCTCGCTACAACATACTACGAAGGTACTAGATATGAACATATAAACAAACATGTCCAAACTAAACTAAACTAAAGGAGGTCACTGTCAAGAACAAGGTCACTGCCACTTGTGAATTTTTTGAAATACTATCTTCATTATCAGTCATTATTACTTTCTCTTTTTCTCTGGCAAAATTAGAATAATCTCAAATGTTGGGATATGAAAGGCTGGTAAGGGAAAAAAATAAAATAAAATAGTAAAACTACCTAAGCAATATTTTCAGGACAAAATAGCCTATGTCATCGCTCACATGGGGGACTAAGAGATGTACCAATGACAAAAATATAATAGATTTCATGCAATTCCTCGTTTTGGTAGCCCGACGGGAATAATCATTGGTCACTTATGTCAGAAGTAGAATTAGCTGAGAAAACTGAGCAACTTATTAAATACAAAAACAAAGAATACATAAAAGTCCACCATGCGTCGTGCCTGTGAATATGTATATATATAATATTTTCTAATTTCTCAGATCCAACCCAAAGACGGTACATTCAATCTTTGAAGACCAATTTCATTAAAACTATTGCTTTTGATGAATAGGGAACCAAAGCAAATACTTTTGGTACAAATGAGAGAGAAAGGGAGAGAGAGATAGAGAGAGAGAGCAGGAATCCCGTCTTTGAGACTTGGAGAGAAAACCTCCTCTTGTAAAGAGTTCAAGAGTTAGGATTTTACAAAGAGCTCTGAAACACCTCACATAAGGTAACCTCTCAAGTTACCAGAAGCAACACTGAGCAAACTCTACCAAGAAGAAGACGAGGAAGAGAAAACACATGCGGTACAGTTGGTTCTTCTGTTGTCCAAAATATCCCGAGACAAACCCATGAATTCTCCAAAAGAAAAAAATCGAAAATCCTTATATGATGTGTTAATGTGTTAATTAATATACATTGGTCATTTTATAATCTTAACTGTTTATGAACTCGCAACTCGAGAGGATTTTGCTTTCTTTTAAGAACCATGGGTGAAAAAGGAGTCTCGGAGATATATAGAAGGGAGTTTATGCCTGATACACAAACTACAGTAACACAAATAAAAAAAAAATATCTGTAGACATATATTTAGTAAATAAAAAATGAGAAAAATAAAGGGGGAAGATATAAAAAAACGTATAAAAAGGTATGGGTTTAACTGGCAATGTATCTACAAAAAAAGGAAACACCCAGTCATAGTTGTTTTAGATAAACGTATATAAGACGCCACGGATGCAGGTGTTCTCAAGGTTTATGAGCAACTAGTATGTCTATTTGAAAAAATAAATAGGCCGATAGTATCGTAAATCTGCTCTTC
>NC_051389.1:28099172-28101672 GCF_015228065.2 Penaeus monodon
GAAACGTACGTCAGAATCACCAACGATTGTGGAGAATTACGAAAAGATGAGGAAGCCAGTCGACATGTAATACTTAAGGGGGACCTTTGCAGAGAGCCTGAGGTAATGGGCGAGTGTGAGGCTCAGGTAATGGCAATGAGGTAGGGAAGTTAAGCTTAAGGTACTTTGGTAAGAAGAAACTTACAGAAATGGAATGGATAATATATAGCGTCAGGAAACAAAATGTCAGGGTAACGAAGATACTGGTCTGTCTTGAATTACAACAGGCAGTTCCAATATCAGCATATGACCAGCAAATGAAGTTTATTTCCATTACATGAGTAAATCAACTTATCTTCAAATTTTGCTTATCTTTTCCCTGTGGAATCAATTAATAATCAAGCGAAGAGTTCAAAGTTTTGTTAAGCCTTCTTTGATATGGAACTGCACAAATGAAGTAAAAAAGAATCGAAAAAGTGATAAAAAATTAAACGTCAAGCGCAGCTAAAGAGTAGTGGAATAGGGAATGCTTGTGTCAGTGGACGAATTAAGCAAGACATAAAAAGGAGCACGTAACCAATGCCAGACTCTGAGCTAGCTAAGAGAAAAAGGCGAACATAGTAAGTAAGAGAGAGAGAGAGAGAGAGAGAGAGAGAGAGAGAGAGAGAGAGAGAGAGAGAGAGAGAGAGAGAGAGAGAGAGAGAGAGAGAGAGAGAGAGAGAGAGAGAGAGAGAGAGAGAGAGAGAGAGAGAGAGAGAGAGAGAAAACGAAATTAAAAATCGAAACCAAAAAGCGAGTCAAACAATGAATGGATAAACCAGTGAGTGTTTGAGGCTGAAAAGAACGACGAAGCTAAGCAGATCATTAGTCTGCATGACAAATGGTCCCAAAACAAGAAATCACGAATGAAACCAGTGGTAAAAAAGGCTAATGCAGTCACGACTCATAAAACTGCTAATGGAATGAACTTTGAATGCAGAGGTTAAAGAGAAACTTAATGGCAGGAACGGTTATCATCTGACTGGAAATTCAGGGACCCAGATGAGGGAGGGCGGGGACACCAGGTGGATGAGCTGAACAGGAGATGAGAAGAAATGAGGTAGTGAGACTGGAGGGAGAACGTTTCGAGCAATGAGGAACTAAGAGTATATCTCGGTATTTAGATTCTCATGAGAGTAGATGAGGGTGGAGTATGTGAAAGGTCGATCAGTTTTTCATCGGTTGTCGGAGTAGGAGTGTAAGCTTGTAAGCTGTTTCAAAGAATAAAGGGAGTGTACAAAGAAAATAATGATCAGGGCGAATGCTGCGGAGAAGCGTCGAGAGAGGGCACCAGTGCCACGTCAGCGGAGGCCCCCTGTGCCACCTGGGTATAGCGGTGAGACCCTCCTGTAGGAGAGTTCGCCCGGCCCAGGGAAGGCCCTCGAAGGGAGCCTCCGCCTCGTGAGCCCAGCAGCGAGCGCGCAACGCTACCTGTGTCCACGATGACGTCCACGAGGTCCATGGACTTGGCGATGGCGTCGCGGAGGTTCACGTGGTGGAAGGAGACGATGGATCCTTCCCGCTTGGCTCTCTCGAGGGCCTCGCGGCGTTTGAGGGCCTTCTCGCGTCGCATCTGATTCTTGTAGAACTCGGCGAAGTTGTTGACGATGATGGGAATAGGCAGCGCAATGACCAGCACACCACAGATACAACACACGGACCCAATGACCTTGCCCAGGGGTGTGATAGGATACATGTCTCCGTACCCTACCGTCGTCATGGTAATACCCGCCCACCAGAAAGTCTCTGGGATACTTTTGTACACAGGATTTTCGTCTTTTTCCGCAAAGTAGCAGAGACTCGAAAAGATTAACACGCCCATAGCTAAAAACAACATCAACAAACCTAATTCCTTATATGAATTTTTCAGTGTGAAACCCAAACTTTGAAGACCCGTCGAATGTCGGGCTAGCTTAAGGATTCTGAGAATTCTCATGATTCTGAAGATTTGAACAATTCTTCTCACATCCTGGAACTGGTCTGTGTGTTTGTTGGATTCTATAAGGAACAAGGAAACAAAGTAAGGGAGGATGGCGAGTAAGTCTATAACGTTCATTGCCCCTTTAAAGAATTTCCACTTGTTGGGGCTTGCGGAGAACCGCAGAAGATACTCGAGTGTGAACCATGTGATACAAACGGCCTCCACCATGGCCAGTTTCTCATTGTCTCCTTGCTCCGGACCCTGAAAGCTCGGCACAGTGTTGAGCACGAGAGCGAGCGTGGACATGACGATGAAGATCACGGAGATCACAGCCAGCACCTGCGGAAACCAAGAACCGAAACCGTCACCCGAGTGCTCAGAGGCCCTAGCCGGGATCCTCTCTTCTGTGGGGGCCGACCTGCTCTTGCCCTCCTGCCTGCGCCTGCTCCTCCGCCTCCTCCTCCTCCTTCCTGCTACTCCGGAGTCAAGCAGGCTCAGCAGGAGGGTACAGTGCCACCACCACTAGGCCAGTGTTGCGAACAGGTGCTCCGTCAGCGTGAA
>NC_051389.1:28106672-28131672 GCF_015228065.2 Penaeus monodon
GCAAGGGTGACATGTAATGTGATATAGGCCTATATTTCACAAGTGTGGGGGGGACCTGACGGCAGACGGGGTAGGCCGATTCAGAATATGCTAAAAGGGAACTGTTAACATTATATTTATTGAATTTTAACATCTGCTCGTTTATTCAATAGTATTAGACGCACTTCATTTAGGATTGTGCATCACACATAACAATATTTGGTGAAGAGAGACATTCCTTTAAGGGAGATAAATGTGATCTGGTTTAATTATCTTTATGCAGGTTTAAGCAGTACACTACAAAGCATACAGTAAGAGAGGGTCATCTATGCGACAATTTCCAAGACAGTTATTAAAACGCATTGCAACATAAATCACTTATCTTGCAAACGTTCGTAAGGGATAGGAGAAAAAGGGCCATTTTACTTCAGTAATCTTTGAAATGGGAGTTGGGGATTGCATCAAGTGCGTTTATAGCTTTTAAGTACACACACACATATATATATACAATTATCTAGCCTTTTATTGCAATTGCACTTAAATGAGTAAAAAAAAAAAACATCAAACCACAAGTGATAAGCATAGTTAGTCAAAAGAAGAGGAAGAAACAGCAGCCGGAACACGCTTTAGTGGTCTCAAAAGAAAAAAGGGGCGAGGATGCATGTAGGGGCCAATGTTAATCAAGACCCAAGAGCACTCGGGAACGGCCGACCTTACCCAGGGCTTTGTGCTGATAGGCAAGTTAGTCCACTAGTTACACAGTCGTCCTTCTAGTTTGGAAAGTTGTGCCCTACATAGATGTCTATCTGATATTTTTCTCTAACCTATTTATTAAAAAAAACATAATTGTGTTGTTCATTTGTCCCTAATTCACGTACTTTGCAGTACATATAGGCCTATGAAAGGAAAGAAGGAATTAATTACTCATCGGCAATCATAAGAAAGGTTGAGACAAGAGAAAAAGATGATTGCTAAGAGCCTCAAGGTTTTCCCGGCAAGGCAATGCACGCACGGACATGTCAGTCACGTGGCATGAGTGCTTTCCTCAACCAGCTCCGCTCTGGGAAGCCTCTTGTCTCTCTCCTCACCCAAGGCCGAGGACCTGGGCGGCAGGGACCGGCCAACAGAGCGAAGATCCTCAAGAACCCTACGCAAGCCTTCGCTACTTCGAAGGCCCTGCCGGCCGCGTTTGGCGCCGCGATCCGAGAGGACCCGGAGGACGGCCAGAGCGAGGCAGGCGAGGGCCTTCGAGGTAAGGAGGGCGCGGAAACGGCGAAGAAACAAGAGTCGCCGCTACAAGACAGCAAGCAGGATAGGTAAGCTACACCTGGCGTAACACTGTAAAGGGCGAGAGCGAAGTGACCCTAAAAAGGATTGCCGATCGCGGAAGAGTAGAAGTACGTTTCGACGACACATATCGTGGCGTCACAAGGCGATGCTGTGAATGCCCTGAGCGTGCAGATCTCATGCGGCACTGTGATCCTTGCGGTCATTGCGCTGAACCCCTCCCCGCACCAGGCCCCTCGGTACGGCATGGCGGGTCACCCACGGGCCGCCTGGCCCGGATGAGGCCGCCCCTCTGCCGCCCGAGAACACGTTCAGGGGTAGATGGGCGGCGTCCGGTCCCGGCTGCAGCGTCTCGCCCGCATAACATCACCCACGTGCGGACGAGTCGCCTGGCCCGCGCGGACGCAAGTGTGCCGAGGGTGGCCGGCCATGCCGTCGAGGGGCGCTCAAACCCACCACACACAAGCGGTGCGACACCTATACACCGCGCGGCGACGTCCCGCCCGGCCGCCCACGTCACCCACCTGGCGCGCCAGAAGCGGCGGCGAGGGGGAGGGGGGGGACGTCGCTGCGCCTCACATCAGTGCGCACATCAACATTAATGTGGCTGCTGAGGGTGTCTGCGCGGCTCTGTCCTGCGCCAACTTCGGGTGAGGGAAAAGGGAAAGGAGAGGACGGGAAGGACAGAGGGAAAGTGACCCCCCCCCAAAAAAAAAAAAAAAAAAAAAAACCAGTCTAGAGCCGCGCAGACCCTCCTGGCAGCGCAGTCTGCAAGGAATGTGGTTGTCTCCAATTATCATTAGGAACCATCAAATGAAATATCTATACGTAACATGAATACATTTCTATATCTAAACACAAGGATAAATATCTATATACATAATACTGATACTATAAATCTACACAGTTATCTAATATACATATTTACACGACATATACCTGTTATAGAAATAGGTCATGTGGCCTGGATGGACAATTTTTGAATATGAAATTGGAATTACCTTTTGACTAACATAATGGCCAACGAAAGATAAATTTAAAGAAAATATACATCAAACACACTGTCATACCTTATATCAAACAGTATACTCTTATAACCATCTTATCTCACTCAGAATACAATCTGATGAGTCTGCCATGCTTCCCTAATCTGCCTGGAGAAATAATCCTGCCCTGTCTGTCATGGGCGTCCTAGGCCATTTCCTATTCAAGTTACGTCCGCTAGGTAGCAATAGGGTGATTAATTTCCCGGGCTAATGACCTGCAAAGGATTATAAGAAAGGGAAAAAAAAAGGCCAGTGGGTTACAGAAATTCGGTGAGGACATTAGCAAGGCTGCCAAATATAAGATAAAGGAGTTCGGCAGTTACTACTATTCCTTATTTACCAAATCTATCCCCACTGTGTCCGTAACAAGTTCTATTTTTTATCTACTTTTGTGCTTACTACTCTTTCCCCCTTTTACCCCTTTGTTTTCCATTTCACTTCCAAAATCCTTGCAGATCTTAGTTTATTCATGCCCTCGCTTGTATCCCTCTAAACCTAAATTACCCTAAACACCCCTTCTCCCCTAATCCAATTTCCCCTTCTGCAATAGTAGGTATTTCCTCTCTCGTAAGCCGTTACCTTCCCTAGGGTTCAACTGTAATTCTTATTCAGTCGATTGCTACCTTTGGTTAGCTATACATAGCCAGTTCTGCAGATTATTTTCCCCCTTATCATCATAATGATTCGTCTCCTTCTCTTCTCATTTTTGTCTGCATCTGTCTTCTCTTCGTTCAGTCTTGAACTCCCGTCTTCCACTATCACAAGTCCTCTTCCCTCAAGGATACACAGAGTCTCACAGACATTTTAAAAGGAGTGAGTTAGAGCACGGGTCTATTTCCGGTTGAATGGCAGGGTCGGGGAAGTGAACAGCGATGGGGGGGGGATGTGGTGCTCCTTGACCAACTCGAAAAGGTCTTCGCGAGGTCTTTGAAGATGAATTACAGGCAGGGGTATCAATGGGAAAGAAATATGCGTTGGGTGGAGGAGCCATTGTAAGAGACAGTTCGAAAGGAACTCACATGACATATGGGACAGTTTTGAATTGAGAATAGAGATCTCTTATCCAGAAATGATATTTCAAAACGAATCAATAAAGAAAGAGATAACAGAGGGGGAAATGAGCACGAGAAGACGAAAAAACTACCAACATAAAATATCCACTCTATCTGAATCGAATTTAGCGTCATTAATTTCACTCGGAAATCTCGGCCGACGGACATCACCTCGATGTCTGAGATGAGGAACATCAGCGCTTTACAAGTATTTCGAGAACGTCTATTCCTAAATTTTCGAAATATGTCTTACTAGGGATACCAAGGTCAAGATTAATACGTACGATTTTATGTTCAATATCTAATAACCGACGGAACGAGGAAGTTTCATAAACGTCAGTCTAAGATCGATTACGGTAAGAAAGAAATTTCATCGATTCAGTATCTCTATATCAATATTCTATAAACGGTAAATGGAAGGGGACGTTGGTATTCCTGGCTTGTCTCGTGATTTTCTACCTTTTAAAGACAAAACGCATGCAATGTGTTTAATCTTAGAGTGATTTACTGTACATTATGTTAATACAACATATATTAACTTTTTTTTATAGAAAATTACATCACTTTCTAAATAGGAAGATACTTTCTTTTTTAAATTATGAAAACATTCAGGTGTACTCTCCCCCAAAACGATAGGGCTGGTAATCTCATGTAAAATGCAACGGCAAATGATATTTTCGAAATGAAGTAAAATGAAGTTCATATACAGAATGTGGGTTTATGTAAAAGACAGTCACATACCCCTATGTGAAATATTCATTTTTTAATGATGAGCCCTGTTATATTTTCTGTGGATAGCTTCTGCTAAGCAATGCGCAAAGGCCATTAGATAGGGACATTTATAATGCGGACGGACAAACAGACAGCCAGCTAAAACAAACTAGATACTAAATAAATAAACCGTCTAATAAGACGAACAATATAGAACAACACGGAACAAACTATTACTTTGCCTTGAGACAAAGATTTACTTGTTTAGTGTTTATTCAGTAAACACGAAGTCAAAGATTCAGAAACAAGCGGAACATTTTTCTCTTTTCTTCAGCTATTCCTTTTCTCTTTTATTTTTATTTACTTGCATTTTTTATGTGCAACGTAATTTTGTCATCCGTTTTACGCACTTTAAGCTCTTGATTTTAGTGTCGTCATTACTTTATAATCACAAAACGGAAATATAATATCTCGGCCAACTCGAGTACATGGTGTACTGAGTTACCTCGAAAACGAAGAAACAGAGAGAAAGAGAGAGAGAGAGATAGAGTGAGAGAGAGAGAGAGAGAGAGAGAGAGAGAGAGAGAGAGAGAGAGAGAGAGAGAGAGAGAGAGAGAGAGAGAGAGAGAGAGAGAGAGAGAGGAGTAAACAAAGTAAGAGAGAGACGAGGGGGGGTGAAGAAATATCGAGAGTTAATGCCGAGAAAAATGTAAATAAAAATGCATCGTAAAGAAAAAAAAAATGAAGAAGAAGTGACTTAGCACGGAAGTATTGCGGAAGAGGGACAAGAAGAATCGGAAAAAAGACGAAGGGAATGAGTGTAGAGAGGAAAGGGAAGACAAGGACATAGTGGCGCCCCGTCTCCCTGTCGCCCATCGATGCAATCAATGGGAGGATCTGGAGACACATTCAATAACGTCTCGTGACTTAGCACTGTTAGAGGAAGACGGAAGACGGAGACCAGAGAGAGATATGGATAGATGAGTACACACACACACACACACACACACCACACACACACACACACACACACACCACGCACAGCACCACGCACGCACATCACACACACACACACACACACACACACACACACACGCACGCACGCACACACACACACACACGCACGCACACACACACACACACACACACACACACACACACACACACACACACACGCACACACACACACACATAGAGAGAGAGATATAAGGAGAGAGAGAGAGAGAGAGAGAGAGAGAGAGAGAGAGAGAGAGAGAGAGAGAGAGAGAGAGAGAGAGGAGTAAACAAAGTAATAAAAAGAAGAGACAACAAAAATTAAGACTCACACAGAGAGCAACAAAGTGGGCGGTTCTCGAGATCACGGAGCACCGGGGAGGGGGGGGGGTTTTCCAGACATAAACATCGAGGAACTCGGAGGTCTGAATGTCCAAGCGGGAGGGCATGGCACAGCAATTCGAGTATGAACAACAAACGTTTAAACACTGGAGGGGCAAGGAGGGTAAGTCTCGAGCTGAGTCAAGGTTGAAGAAGAGAAATCGGACTTGTGGAACGAAAGTCACGAACCGGCTTACGAAAACAGGCGTTTAAACGAACGGAGAATGGATTAAGGAACCATGTAACACGCAAGTTATATTCATAAAATCGGAACGATTTCTGCGACTCTGATTGGTCGAGGAAAAGCTATTCATCCAATCAACGGCTTCCACGTAGGAATTTTTGGGAACCGTTGTTACATCATTTTAGAATATGGCCAATCTTCCACGAATGGAGAACCAAGTCACTATTAAGAAACCGTCTTGGGGTCATTTCAAACCGAAGGGAACTGTGTCGTGACTATGCATAGCTATAAAACGCATCGGTCATGTGAACGACGGACGCAGGTAAAGATCGCTTTATGACACTCCTTTGATAAAGAAATAGGGGAATATGACTTTAATTTTTACCCCTTATTTATGCAAGTCATCTTAATTTTACCAATTGTAGATTCTCTGTCGGTACCTATTTTGATACAGATAATGCTAAATATATTTCTTAATATATTTCCAAGACAAATACGTGAAAGACACTAAGAACCGCTATACGATTATGGCAGGCATCAGAAGCGCATTCACATTTTTTTTCAACAGTGTGTCAAACGAGTTGGAGACAACCACATTTTAACAACAACACAAAATCAAAAACCTGGTAGAGGCAACATGTCTTCGATATTCTGGCAAACTCCCAGATTAATAAAAAAAAAAAAAAATCATAAATTTGGGGCATCGATGCGACTTGCGTTATGTACACAGCTGTTAAATCAAGCCTCGTAAAGGCTGAAGAAGAAATAACAGGGAGATAGATTCATAATGAAACAAGCCATCGAAAAGGGGAAGGGGCGGAGGGAGGGACGGATGAAATCCGTTGAAGAAGGCCTTGGGTGAGGGGAAAGTTCACTGGTAACAAGCTTGTTAAAAGCACAGTTTAACAGTTGAGTTGGGGAGGGGAGGGGGTGAGGGGTGAGGGAAGGGGGGGACAGGTTGCCTCTATTTGACACAACTACATCAAGGTTACTCACATCAAGAAAAGATCGAGGTGAAAGAGTACGTCACGAGGTGTGGAGGGGGTGGAGCTTAGTGGGCGGGGAAGGGGGTTGCCATAGAAGTGGGCGGGGCGACCATTGGTTCCCCTCCCCCCTCCACCTCCGTACCATTCCCCCTCCCCCGCCAACCCCGTGACGTTCTCTTGCAACACGAACAATACATGATCACCAGGAAAGCGACAGCGAAAGAGGGAGATTTGGGTGAAGAGAATGGTATACTGATTATCCTGGTTAGAATGGATTATTGGTTATTATCTGAAACCAAAGTCAGCGAGAGGACACAGACTGTATTAAAGAATCATTATAAGTCAAGCGTCTACACTAAGACAACTTCCGTCGGGTTGGATGCGTCGGTCCATTTTATAAATGCAAAGTTAAAAAAAGGAAAAGGAAAATCTTTGATATCAAAATAAATCGAGAGCACAAAAAATAACGATTTGAAGAATTGCATCATAAATGTAAACTTCCAGATTGAAAAAGAAAAACTCATTATCAAAAAATATATGGTTATATCAGAAAAAAGCCAACGCATCCAACAGCCATCGGAGAAAACAGCGCACCACCAGAAGCGTGCATGTCAGTCAGTAGTAAGAGATAGTGTGACAATCAGGTGTTGCAGTGAGCCCTGGATCCTGCTAGACTATTCACCCTTTCGCTAACACACTCTCTGTCCTCAGTGTGGTACCGTGAACTCACAGCTTATACTAGATGCTCACTAAACATACTGCTGCACGTCAAAGAAGTGATGCAGGTCCTTCTATTCTGGTCTTTTTACAATCATTTCTATTGTTCTGGTACCAACATGGAATGAAACTACCTACGTGGTAATTGCTACTGATGAAATATCCATACGGAAATGTGCATAGAAATAAATACAAAAGCTAAACTAATATACGACTGTGTATTATATTAATATGTTAGTCTACACCTGATGAGGGCTGAAAGAAAAAACTTTAGGGAAGAGAATTAGCCAAACGCACATTTACAAAATGAAATATGCACTGAAAAATTGTGGAATAAATGGGAAAAAACAATAAATAAAATACTCCTACATTACACACGACAAAAATGGTTATGACTTATTATGTAACAATCTGATATATATATCTTTAAATCAAATGACATTAAAGGAATCATTAGAAAAGAATATTATCAAGGTTATAGTGATCTGCAAAAGAACATTTTGAATAAAGATTAAGAGGAAAACATTATTGAGATAACAGGAATGTGCTGAAAATGTGAACCGTTTTGCATACCTTTTTTTTATACCACCTGGAAGACTTAACCAACGGAATATAGTTAAACGTTACAAATCAGAGCAGAATCGTCTACTCGAAACAGAAAAAAAATAATGCTTATAGAAAAGACGCCAACAACTGATATTTACTCAAAATGCTTGGGATACTCCTGGCTAAACTATTTCGTCACAGAAAAAGGATATTTATTTTATATATCGTGGAACAACACTATGTATGAGGGTCCGTTATGAGTGTTAAATATGTCTATTCCTGTTGTCATCTTCAATATAATTCTGACTGATTTGTTCTATTTTCCCCTGCAATTCATGTTTCATATTCTTAAGTCTGAATATGAAATGCACATGATTATGATTTCACGTATAGTTTCTTCTAAAACTTATATCCAAGAAGGTAGAAAGCACTAACTATGGTGACAGTAACCCTACCGATATGGGAGAATATTGGCAAATACAGTATTCTCAGCATGTGTATGTGTGTGTGTGTGTGTGTGTGTGTGTGTGTGTGTGTGTGTGTGTGTGTGTGTGTGTGTGTGTGTGTGTGTGTGTGTGTGTGTGTTTGTGAATATCTGTATATATATGCTTATATGTATATATATATATATATATATATATATATATATATATATATATATATATATGTATATATATATATATATATATATATATATATATATATATATATATATATATATATATATATATAACGCCTAGAAATGTGGATGCGTTGAAAGTAAATTCCAAGACCCGTGTTTTGGTCCCTCCGCGTACGACCTGAGCTGAATATGTGACGACAGAACCCACATGCCAATCACACTCTCTGGCTGACCATACCAGGCAGCAGAGATTTTATTCTCCAGAGATTTTCTTTTATGTTTGTTTACGTTCCTTCATCGAAGATTTTATCATGTAGTTTCCGTGTGGATAAAGAGAAAACGTGAAATTATACAGATCCACAGATATATATTGTTGAAAATCTGAAAAGTTGTACCTTCACGATTTATAAATAAAAAAGAAAAGAAGCGAGTAGGAATATTGTCCTCTTTTCTACAGCGCACGAAAACGTACATCGACAGTGCTTCCTTCTCCCTCGCGTACGGCCTGGAAAAAGACGCTTCACGGTTTCCCGCCACTGTAACGATGTTCAGATGGATAGCTCCGCCAGCGCCATCTATCTTCCATTTTTTTCCCCTTCGAAGTATATTTTCTGTTCGGCTGCCTATACATTTCCCTTCCCTTTGTCGCGTGGGTTTCGATTCTCGCTCGAAACTTTGTTGAATTCTACGACTTGACGTGGCTTTTGTAACGTGGTCGCTCGATCCGTCATCTAGAATAACTCCTTGTCTTTGCTTATTCTGAAGAAAACGATTTGAGTTTCGTTTCTAATGGAGAAAACACAACAAAAGAGGGGAAAAAAGAAAAAGACGTTGGGTCGTTTTCATCCGAGCGTCGATGGCAACTACAACAAACGGCCCGACCCTTGTTAGGCCTGAGGAGCACGAGTTCATAGATTTTTTGGGGGGTCGGGAAACTTTATAAGCCCTCGCTTATGGATCCCCATTGACATGCCACGGAGCGGGATGACAGGAGGGCGAGGGAGAAAGGGGGCGGAGGAGGAGGCTGCTACGGGAGCTCTAAGGTGGCTAACAGTGTTATGCTCGAAGTGATATATTTTTATTATTACTTTTCATGTGTAAAGAAAATAAAACTGGTTGACAGGTCTAAGAAAGACTTCCTGAGACATGGTCTGAGCTCTCTTGGCGGCCCCAACACTTGTCATGTGACATGTTTAAAGGCCTCAAAAGCGACAGAAAAAATAGACGAGTCAGCAGGACGACAAAGCCCAAACGCCACTGATTCACGTCCTTTAAAAATGCAAATGATCTATTCAGCGAAATGAGCCGTATTGTGGCGAAGATGATAATGGGGTCGGGCCTTCTCTCTTGAGAGGCGGGGGGACATGCTGTGTATGTATATTTAAGTATGTACAATGTATATTCATGCATAAACACACACACACACGCACACACACACACACACACACACACACACACACACACACACACACACACACACACACACACACACACACACACACACACACACACACACAACAAATACACACGTGTGTGTGTGTGTGTATACATGTACTCTGCGTGATGACGGAGAGAAATGACGGCGATAGCACGGGTTTTATGCAGCCAAGCAAAATGTTTCGACGTGACTATCTGTTAAAAGTCTCATTTCCTGCGAACCAAACAGCCTTGGCTGCCAGCGGGTCGCGGGGGACAAATGCATTTGGACACAAGATCGCTTCTAATGAAACTATAAAGGAAGATGGAGGGAAAAAAGAGAAAAATAAAAGAAAGTTTAGCGGCAATGATCATAGCTAATCATTAAAGAAATATCTCGAATCCATTTTAAGTGAAAATCATTTTATGAATAGAATAAGAGCCTTAAAGAAAATGTAGAAGAAAATAGTACGAAAATTTGCACGTTGCCTTGAGACCTGAACTTTTCGCATTAGTAAAATTTTGGGTCATATGTATATTTCCATTCTATGATGAATCCTATGAATATAAATTGTGATTTCTGCAGGACGATGCTTAAGTTATGTGCTTAATTATGATTTGTAAATGTATAACTCTTAATACATGTTTGATATCTATACAAAATATGCTTGCTTTCCTTTTATTTGAATATTTTCTCTCTCATCAAATAATTGAATTGACAAGGAAATATATAAATGTTAATGATGAAACGATGAAAATGATAGTAAAGCAAGAGAAGTGAAGAAATCAAAGGCTATAAAACTCTCCGATTCACTATCAATCATCAACCATTTTGAAATATATGTTTTTTTTGTTTGTCTATTTCCCCTCCGTCTTTCTGCTTTCGTTTTTTACGCATGCTTTTTTTGTTTCATTCTAGTTTTCACGAACGATGTGTAGTGTATTAGAGCAATTTTCATGAATAATGCACTTATTCTCTGATCATTCTTCTCCTGTGATTCCTACATTCCCAATTCTTTAGGCCTCCGTCATTCCACGTCCTCCCCCGCTATACCCTCTCTTCTTTATCTCCTTTCCCTATATCCCCTTTCTGAACTTCCTTCTCCCATCCTTCTCTTCCCCCTTCTGATTCTCCCATCTCCTTCCTTCCTTCCCCATCTCCCGTCCTCTCCTCCTCCCCAATCCATCACTAGTCCTATTGCAAAGCATGACATGCGATGCAGACTTCATTCAGATATGTCCGGGGAATTTGAAAAGGATTGCCTATACTAGATTTCAATGTATTTTGTTAAAGGTACAGTTTACATTTGAATGTCAGAAGTGGCTTTGTTCTATATGCAAATAAGAAATAACCACTTAATACACACACGCACACAAACACACACACACACACACACACACACACACACACACACACACACACACACAACACACACACACACACATACACACACACACATGTATATATACACACAAGCACTCGCACGCCCGCACAAAAGCATGTGTAAACTCCGGTAGCTACCGAGCGTGAAGAGCTGGTTGCGCAATCTTTTGTCTTCACTGAGTAAAAAGTTAACGAGATAGATAACTTAGAAGTGAAAATAAACTAAGTTTTTAACCTGCCAAAAATCTAAGACTTGATTTCTGAACTTTCTCTTTCCTTACTTGCAAAGAAAAATAACATTAACAAAAAAATAATTAAAAAAATTGAACGCGTGCCTTTGTGCGTGTCTGCGCAGACCGAATAGGTTTAAAGGATTCAAGTTTCCATTTCGAATATCCGGGAATTCGAAAAAGACCACGAGCGTAAGTAATCTTGATTGCGTCTCTCCTTTTGCTGACGTCAGGTGTTTCCCCCGCAGGCATATGACGTCACGAGAATGACGTCACAGTACCAACAGTGTTCTGACGTCATGAAAGTTTGAACCAATGGCAGGCGAGCTCTCCACGCCTCGCTGAGCCTTTTTAAACCAGGCGGATGACAAGGAGAAGGATGGAAGCTTCGACAAACAACGACGGAAGAAGGGGAGGACTCAAGAGAGGAAAGGGAGGAAGAGAAGAGAATGGAACGGCGGTGACCAAGTAAACAGGTAATTAAATAAAGGGAAAAAGATGGAAGAGGTGGAAGACGAAAGAGGAAAGTGGATATTAAAGGGGAAATCTGAAGAGAAAAGAATCATAAAATGAAAATGGGGGAAATTTCGAATCAGAAAATAAATAAACACCAGAAATAACAGAAAGGAAAAAATGATAGAGAACGAGAGAGAGAGAGAGAGAGAGAGAGAGAGAGAGAGAGAGAGAGAGAGAGTCAGAGGTAGAGAGAGATTCAGAGAATGAAAGAATGAGAGAGAGAGAGAGAGAGAGAGAGAGAGAGAGCGAGAGAGAGAGAGTCACAGAGAGAGAGAGAGATCCAGAGAATGAAAGCATGAGAGCGAGAGGGAAAGGGATGAACAGAAAGAATGAGAGGCAGAGAGAGAAAGAGAGGGAGGGAGAGGCACTGCAGCGAAGCGTTTAGAGCGGCCAGCGCGAGGCCCCGGCGACGGCATCCGGGCGCGCACGAGCCCTGAGGAGGCGCAGCAGGGGGCCGTCCGAGAACCACTGGCACGGTCCTGCGCGCTTCCTCTCTTGCGTTTCTTTGTACTTTTTTTCATTGTGCCTTCTCCTTTCTTTATTTATTTTCCTTCTTTATATTTCTTTCACTCTTGTGCATTTTTGTTGTACCTTCAAACACTCGTTCTTTTATCTTGCTTGATTTGCTTATTACGTATTTCTCCTGCTTAAAACCCTCTTCTTTGTCCTATTCCTTCTTACTCTTTTTATTCCTCCTTTCTTGCTCGCCCTCTCTTCACCTCCTTTTCCCTCCACTCCTATGTCCTTTTTATCCACCATTTTATTCGTCAATATTTCATTTCCCTCCTGTAATCCAATCCTCCTTTTCTCCTCATTCTGCTTATCCATAATCCTTCTTTCCCATCCACTTCTATTCCTCTTTCCTCCTCTTTTTCCTAGCCCATATTTCCTTTTTCCTTTTCACTTCTATTCCCTTTTATCCTCTACTATTTCACATATCCCTACTTCCCTTTCTCCCTCACTTCCAGTCTTTCTCCACTTCTTTCCATTCCCCTATTTCTTCTTTCTCTTTCACTTCCATCACCATTCTCTAGGCCTTGTCACTTATCCATATTTTCTCTTTCCCCTTTTCCTTCTCGCTCATTACTTCTCTCTTCCTCTTGAAGTGTAGTTACTATGATGGTCGGGGTAATGGAGCAAGAAGGGCCGCTGGGGCATGGGGGGGGGCAGGGCGGGAGAGAGAGGGGGGGGGGAGGGGAGGAGAGAGAGAGGAGAGAGGAGAGAGAGAGAGAGAGAGAGAGAGAGAGAGAGAGAGAGAGAGAGAGAGAGAGAGAGAGAGAGAGAGAGAGAGAGAGAGAGAGGAGAAAGTGAGAGAGAGAGAGAGAGAGAGAGAGAGAGAGAGAGAGAGAGAGTGACTGAGAGAAAGAGAAAGAGAGAGAGGGGGGGTAGAGATAGATAGATAGATAAGAGATAGATAGATAGATAGACAGAGAGAGAGAGAGAGGAATGATGCTGGGTATGATAATATTTCTAAGATACTGTTTAATAACCGCATATGATGTACTAATGGTAAATGCTGTTATATGAGAAAGACCATGAGAAATATTCCTTAACCAAGTCTCAGAATTGATAGGAAATGGAAAAAAAAGTAATTTCTAGAATAAGGAACCGTATATAATACTCCGGAAATTGGTTAAGAGTTAGACTGTTGGGTCTCAGCCCACTCGCCACCCCCCCCCCCTCTCTTTTTTTTTCTCTCTTTCTCTTCTTCTTCTTCTTTCTCCCCTCACCATCCCTCCGTCCCTCCTTTCCTTTCTCTCTCTCTCTCTCTCTCTCTCTCTCTCTCATCTCTCTCTATATATATATATATATATATATATATATATATATATATATATATATACATGTATATATCTGTTTATCTATTTACCTATCTATCTACCTACCTACCTATCTATTTATCTCTCTATCTATCTATCTAACAATCTATATCTATATATCTATCTATATATATACACATACACACACAAGTATGTATTAATGTATGTATGTAAAGTATGTACGTTTATATGCTCAATTATATTCTTTTTCTCACCGCTGGACACTCTGTTTTCTTTGCCTCGCCGATGGCAGCTCAGCCCTCAAATATCGCATCTTCCTGCCCCGTTTTCACGCTCCCCCGCCTGATTTATATGCAAAGCAATACGGAAACGAATTCCACCCCAATGAATACCATCACTAAGGCCTATTTTCCCTCTGGCGTCGAATTTAATGGCCAGCTGACGATCAACATGGTATTTATGGGGGAAACTGGCTCGTCTTTGGGTCGTTCATGTGGTCTGGGGAAAAGGGCGCCGCTGCTTTTCTTTTACGTTTATGGGCGTGAGGGCGTGAGAGAGAGAGAGAGAGAGAGAGAGAGAGAGAGAGAGAGAGAGAGAGATAGAGAGAAGAAGAAGAGAGAGAGAGAGAGATGAAAAGAGAGAGAGAGAGTAGAGAGAGAGAGAGAAGAGAGATAGAAAGAAAGAAGAGAGAGAGAAGAAGAGAGAGAGAGGAGAGAGAGAGAGGGAGAGAGGAGAGAGAGAGAGAGATGGAGAGAGAGAGGAGCGAAGAGAGAGAGAGAAGAGAGAGTGAGAGAGAAGAGAGAGAGAGGAATGAGAGGTGAGAGAGAGAGAGAGAGAGAGAGAGAGAGAGAGAGAGAGAGAGAGAGAGTTTGTCGGGGGAAATTGTTGAGTAATTCCTTGATGGTTCTCGTGAAGGATGATAATGATGGTGTTGATATAAATGTAAGGAATGGCAATAATGGTAATGGTTTTAATCGAACACTAAATTTCATGATAATGATGCTGATGATAATGATGTTGGTAACAATAATAACAGGAATTATGTTAATGACAATAGTATTGGTGATGAGAAATTACTATCAATTATAATAGCAATAATAATAACAATAGTAATAATAATAATAATAATAATAATAATAATAATAATAATAATAATAATAATAATAATAATAATGATAATGATTGTGATAATGATAATGATGATGGTGATGATGATGATGATGATGATGATGATAACGATAATGATAATAATGATAATAATGATGATAATAATAATAATAATAATAATGATAACAATAATAAGAATAAGAATAAGAATAAGAATAAGAATAAGAATAAAATTAATGATAACAATAATGATGATAATGATACTGATACTACGACTAATATGATAATAGTAATAAAAACAACGATGATGAAAACAAGGGTACTGACAGTACCAATGATAATAATAATCTTCAGCAAACAGAACATTATATTAGCATGATTATTAAACACTATTGTCATCTACAAACAACGCTCCGAATAATCCACAATACATATATAAATACGCATGAATAACTTTGTCTTTTTTGAGGCTTCTCCGCCCTCCCACGCCGCCATTAACACGGCCTGACACGCCCATCTGGCTGTTCTTGGGCCGGAAAAGAAACGGGAAGTGAAAAAATATGTGTCTTTTCCTCTCGTATTCTGTTTGGTTCTGGCTCCTAGTTTTTCTGTTTGTGTGACGCTTTTTTTTGTTTGTTTGCTTCTGTTCCTTGTTTTTTTTCTGCCTCGCTAACTGTCTGTCTATCTGTTTGCCTGTCTACGTGTCTGTGGATGTCTGTCTATCGCTGATTGTTTTTTTTCTTTTTTCTTTCTTTCTGTCTTTCCCTGTCTGTCTGTCTCTGAATGACTGTATCTGACTGTGTGTGTGACTGACTGACTGACTGACTGACTGACTGACTGACTGACTGACTGACTGACTGACTGACTGACTGACTGATTGACTGACTGTCTGTCTGCCTCGCCTTTCCTCTTTCCCCATTCCCCCCCCTCCCCCCGCCCTAATCTCTCCCTCCCTCCCTCCCTCCAATTTATAACAACCAACCAAACTTTTCGGCCGTATATGGGAGCCTCCTCAAAAAATGCTTCTAGTTCCCCACATCCGGTGTCATCCGAAAAAAAAAAAGAATAACGGATTCCCGAAGACTTCCGGAAAAGCGTACGAACCTTCTGGAAATTATGGCTTAGGGTCAATTTTTTTCCTTTTTGAGAGAGAGAGAGAGAGAGAGAGAGAGAGAGAGAGAGAGAGAGAGAGAGAGAGAGAGAGAGAGAGAGAGAGAGAGAGAGAGAGAGAGAGAAAGTGAGTTAGAGAGAGAGAGAGAGAGAGAGAGAGAGAGAGAGAAGAGAGAGAGAGAGAGAGAGAGAGAGAGAGAGAGAGGGGGGGGGGAAGAATGAATAAATAAGGTACGAAGAATATAAAAATGTGAAACTCTTCAATGAATTTAGAAATTACAATATTGCTAATATTTTGCCCGAAATTAATGAGATGAAAAGAGAAGTTATTATATTATATCAACCGTACCTCACTGCCCTTTGAAAATCAATTAAAAAAAATAAATAATAAATAAATAGAATAAACAAAAAGGAGAGAATGAATGATAGAGCAAGGTAATGAATAGAGAAAGGCAGAAGAGGATGACCGTAATACATCATCCGAAACCTCCCATTAAGCGATTGACATCAGTTCGTTTGTCACCTGCTGTGATGATGTCATAATGGGCAATTATCTCGATGGCTTACACATCGTAGGGGTCGTGGTGGCTGTCTGTCTGTTTGTTTCCCTGTCTCTCTGTGTGTCTGTCTGTCTGTTTCCTTTCTGCCTGCCTGTCTGTGTATCTGTCTGTCTGTTAGTTAGTTAGTTAATTAGTGTGTGTATGTGTGTGTGTGTGTGTGTGTGTGTGTGTGTGTGTGTGTGTGTGTGTGTGTGTGTGTGTGTGTGTGTGTGTGTGTGTGTGCGTGTGTGTGTGTGTGTGTGACCCTCCCTTTGTCTTTTTCCTCCTCCTTCCTCTCTTTCTCCTTCTGACACCTCCCCGCCCACCGTCACTAAAAAAGGGAGCGCCGGCCACGAAGCCCGTCTTTCAAAATCCTGGACTCGGACCCATCCTTCTCCCGGCCGACAAAAGAGGGAAAATCAAAGTCGAATAACCGAGGAAGAAGAACACAAGCCAAAGAGAAAGAAATTACAGAATGGAAGAGAGCGAAGTCGTACTAGGCGACGACACGAGCAAAACAAAAACGAGGCGAAGGGGAGGATAAAAAAAAAAAAAAAAAAAAAACGGAAGGACATCCCGAAGGACCGCCCCGCCCAATACCAGGCTTCCCGAAAACTCAAATTAGGTCGCAGGAACATGTAGGACACAGGGTGCGGGCGCTGGGCGTGGGCGTGGGCGGGGACGGGTGGCATGCGGGGGGGGTCGAGAGAGGGAGGGGCGCCGGGGGGGGGGGGCTGCGTGGCAACATGAGGAGAGACGCCCATGAGCACGGGGCTGCCGGAGGACGCGCTGGGCTCTTTGTTCGGGGCGGGAGCATGGTATCTGTCCAGGGTAGCTTTAAAGTTGGTCGTTTGGAGGGACTCGGGGCCAAGGGGTTACGAGATGCGAGGATGAACAAAGAGGAGGAAGGGGAAGGTGAGGAGAAAGAAGACAAAGAGGAGGAAGGGGAACATGTTCGTATGTGGTAAAGAAGAGGGTGAAGGTTAAATGCATATTTTTACATGAGGAACTCTCTCCATCAGTTCATTCTTATACAATTTATCTTCATTCGTTGCCTCTATATTATGTGCTTTCGTCTCTGCGCCCTGATCAACTAACTCCCTGCGGAGATCAGGGCCTGTTCTAATGCCTCCCCTGGACTCTCTCTCCTCTCGTCCCTTTCCATCAGTTTCCCTCTCTTTCTTTCCTCTTCTTTCATACCCCCTTCTTTCTTCGTCTCACCTCTCTCTAATTCTGCATCTACCTATCTCCCTTCACCCTCTTTGCCCATCTACACCCTTCCTCCGGCTTCCCGACACCCCCTAGCAAGGAAGAACATCACAAGAACAAAGAACACACGGAGGCCAGAACCTCCCTTTGTGTTATTGATAGCAAGGGAGTCTTCCCCGCGGATGCTATCTGTCTTGTCGGACGCTCAGGATCCCGGCTGGGGTGAGCTGGACGGAGGCGAGGGAGGAGGAGAGAAAGAGAGAGAGGGAGAGAGAGAGAGAGAGAGAGAGAGAGAGAGAGAGAGAGAGGAGGAGGGAGGGAGAGGAGGGGAGAAGTGAGAGAGAGAGAGGGGGGAGAGGGGAGAGAGAGAGAGAGAGAAAAGGAGAGAGAGAGAGAGAGAGAGAGAGAGAGGAGAGAGAGAGAGAGAGAGGGGAGAAAGGGGAGAGAGAGAGGAGGAGAAGAGAGAGAGGGAGAGAAGGGGGGAGAAAAGAGAAGAGAGAGGAAGAGAAAGGAGAAACAGAGGAGAGAAGGAGAGAGAGAAGGAGAGGAGGGAAAGAGAGAGAAAAGAAAGAGGAGAGAGAAAAAGAGATAGAGGGGTAGAGGGTCAGAAAAAGAGAAGGGACGGAAAAGAAGGGCGGGAAAAGGGGAAGAGAAAAAAAAGTTCACTGCAAAAACCCAAGTACAAATACGATAGTACACGAAAGCGCTTCTCTCCAGTGGGATAAATGAGTTACTCCCCTGCTACACTTCTATCCCCCTGCCCCTTCCCCGCCCCGCCGCCCTCCCCCCCCCCCCCCCCCCCCCAGAACCCCTCAACCTCCTTTGAACCCCCTACCCGGTCCCTGTTCCATCCCCCTGGGAGGGGAGGGGGAGGAGAGGGGGGGAAAAAGAGGAGAAGAGGAGGAAAAGGAGGGGAAAAGGAGGGGGGGAAGAGAGGGGGAAAAAAAGGAGGAAAAAGAGGGGGGGGGAGGGGGGGAAAAAAAAGGAAAAAAAAGGGAAAGAAGGGGAAAAGAGGGGGAAAAAAAAAAAAAAAAGGGGGGGGGGGGGGGGGGGGGGGGGGGGGGGGAAAAGGAAAAAAAAAGGGGGGGGGAACGGAAAAAAGGGGGGGGAAAAAAAAAAAGGGGGGGGGGGGGGGAAAAAGGGGGAAAAAAAAAAAAAAAAAACCCAAAAAAGGGAAAAAAAACCCCCCCAAAAAAGGGAAAAGGGAAAAAAGCAACGGCAAAGGGGTAAAAATGGCAAAAAAAAAATTTAAAAACAAAAAAAGGGGGTTTCCAAAAAGTTTTTTTTTTTAAAAATTTTTTCCAAAAAAAAAAACCAAAAAAAAAAACCCCCAAAAAAACCCAAAAAAAAACAAACCGAAACCCCCTTTAAAAAAATTTATTGCAAATTATCCCCCCCCCTTCCCCCCCCCCCCGGGGCCCCATCCCCCCCCCCCCCGCTTTTCCCCCCCCCCCCATTTTCTCCCCAAAAAAAAAATAAAAATTATTTTTTCCCCCCCCCCCAAAAAAAGGAAAAACCCCCTACCCCTTCCCTTCTTTCGCCCCCAACCCTTTTTCCCCCCCCATTTTTTTCCCCCCCCCCCCGCCCCCAAAATTTCCCCCCCCCTTAAACCCAAATTTTTAAAGGGGTCCAAAGGGGGAAAAATTTCGTAACAGCAAAAAAAAGGGGAAAAAAAAAAAGAAAAAAAAGGAATGAAAAAAAAAAAAAAAAAAAAAAAGGGAAAAAGGAAAAAAAAGGGGAAAGAGTTCTTTTTAAAAATTTTTAAAAATTTTTCAAATTTTATTAAAAAGAAATTAAAAATCCGGGGGTTCTGTTCCCGGCGGGGAAACCTCAAAAAAATTTTTTTTTTTTTTGGGGGGTTTTTTTTAAAAAAAAAAACCCCCCCCCTTTTTTTTCCCCCCCCCCCCCCCCCCCCCCCCCCCCCCCCCCCCCCCCCCCCCCTTTTTTTTTTTTCCCCCCGCCGTCTTTTTTTTTTTTTTTTTTTCCTCCCTTCCCCCCCCTCTTTCTCTCTCTCCTTTTCTCCTTCTCTCTTTCCTCCTCTCTCTTCCCTCTTTCCTTTCTTCTCTTTTTTTCTCCCCCCCCTTCCCTTTTCCCTTTCTTTTCCCCTTTTTTCCTCTCTCTCTCCCCCCCTCCCCTTCCTTTTCTCTCCTTTTCCTTTCTTTTCTCCCCCCCCCCCCCCCCCCCCCCCCCCCCCCCCCCCCCCCCCCCCCCCCCCCCCCCCACCCCCCCCCCCCCCCCCCCCCCCCCAAAAAAACCCCCCCAAAAAAAACCAAAAAAAAAAAAAAAAAAAAAAAAAAAAACCCAAAAAAAAAAAAAAAAAAAAAAAAAAAAAAAAAAAAAAAAAAAAAAAAAAAAAAAAAACATTTTAAGATTTTATTATTTTTATATTTTATTAAATATTTATATTAAATTTTATTTTATATATGTATTTTATGTATTTTTTTATTTTATTTTTTTATGATTGTATTTGGGAATGAAATTGGGATGGTGATTTTATGTTGTTTTTTAAATGTGGGGGTATGTTGTTTGTTTTGTTGTTTGGTTAGTTGTATGGGGGGGTTTATTGTGTTGTTTTTGGGTATTTTAGTTTTGATGTATTATGTATGTATGTAATTTAAGTTGTTGTTTATGTGTTTTATGTATTTTTTGGTTGTATGTTGTGTTTTGTTTATGTGTATGTATTTTATTTTTTTGGGGTATGTATGTATGTTGTATTATGTATGTATGTTGTATGTGTAGTATGTAACGTTGTATGAAGTTTTATGTATGTATGGGGGCGTCATGTATGCATGTTTAAATTATATGTCCCCTTTCGTCCCAAAACCAGAGACGGGGGGGAAAGGGCCCCCGCGCGCCCAGGGACAAGGCTGGGAGAGAGGAAGAGAAAGGAGCCGAATACGAGGTCGTGAGCGGGGGAAGTTCCCGGGATGGGAAAAGGATGAAACATTCACAGGGTGGAGGGGGGCTTTAAGAGCGGGGAGGGGGAGGGAAAGGGGGGGGGGGGTTAAATGAGGGACATAATGGCCCTCTAGTAGCTCTTGGGGGAAGGGGGGGGGCCGGGGGGTAGGAGGGGGAAGGGGGAACAGAAAACAAACAAAGAAACGAAAGGGAACCACATACACAGGTATCTGTGTACAAATACACACACACACACACACACACACACACACCCCCAAAAAAATCAAAATATATAATTATATATATATATATATATAAAATATAAAATATTAATATAATATATTATATATAATATAATATATATGATATATATATAAAATAATATTATATATTTATTTAATTTTTGTAGTAGTTATATAATTATATATATAATATATATATATATAAATATATATATAATAATATATTATATAATAAATACATACAACATACAACAACACAAAACACACCACCCACACACCACCACACACACCCCAAAAAACACACAAAACACACACAAAAAATATATATATATATATATATATAATATATATAATTTATATAAAAATAACAACACATTACACACACAACACCAACACACACCACACAACACCACACACACACTCACACACAAAACAAACACCACAACACAAACAAACACACCCCACCCACACACACACCCCCCCCCCACACACAAAATTATATAAAATATATAATATATATATATATATAATATATATATATTTATATATATAATATATATAATATATATATATTTTTATATATATATTATTATAATAATTTTTTTTTTTTTTTGTGTGTTTTGTGTGTGTGGTGGGGATTGTGTGTGGGGGTGTTCGTGATGTGTGTGTGTGTGTAGAGCCCGTAACCTACACCAACAAATAAAAAAACTAGTTTCGGTTACTAAGAGAAAAAGCCAAGGTCCCAAAAAAGTCATGATGTACTTTTTCATAAGTGTCGCCAAGTAAATTCCTTCAGAATGCAATAGAGGTCCCTGGAGACGAAGACACATGGAGTTGAACCCTGATATTAAGGGCGATTCGTATGTTGTTTCTCGTGAAATTCACTCTGAGATGAAGCCCTCTTTCCTCTTCATCTTTAGAATGAAGTTCATAAATCATTGTGAAACGTAAGCTGTAAGCGGAGCCATGCAAAAGAATGATAATAATTCATAATGATAATAGTAATAACAGAGACAAAATCCCGTGGAGAGAATTCCAACAAACACACCTCGACTCCGCTGTAATTCACCAGCAAAGCTACTGGAAATCCTCGAGAAATCTTGCAGAATTACAGCCAGACAAACGCAAAACAGTAAATTCTTTTTCCGCTCTGGGGCAAAGTATTCCCGCAAGATTATGTAATACATTTTCATATTACCTTCCTGTCGCCGATAAAGCCTTTGCTTATGATGCTATGAGTTATAACAGCAAAAAGTATGAAATTTATGGAGACTGCAAATCCTCCTTTATGGTTTATAGGTCTGGGACCCCCCCCCCCTTCCCCACACGCCCCATTCGCCCACTTCGCAGTCTTACCAAGGCCGCGACAAATCCGCGGCATTTAACCGCCATGAGCGAACATCACTCCCAGCGCGCCGAGGTCTCCCGCGACCGCAGATATGAATGAAAAACAAGAGCAGCAGGACTACGGGAATATTCGCGGTCCACGATCTCTCTCTCGTGTATGAGTAAGATAAGGGACGGCGAGGGTGAGCGACATGGATCCTGAAGGATGAGGAAAGCTACTCAGCTAGATTGTATCGCGAGGCGACGGAGCCAGGCTGGCCAGATAGCCCGCGTCCCTACGTATCTCCCCGGCGCGCTGGCTCTCCGCTCCGATGACCTCGCGCCCGGCCCCCGCTTGCTTCGGAACGTCGCCGCCAAGGCTGGCATCAGAATTCGAGGACTCGTAATGTATGAAAGGCCCGACGGTTATTCTTTCTTTCGCTAATAACAAATTAACGTTGGTTATAACACGGCCCACTTCACGGACAAATGAAACTGCTTGCTCGCGGCTGGAGGGTTATTGCGTCAGAAATGTATCAATGTTTTTTTTCCTCATCCTGCGGACAAAAGGCGTCTTGGAAATGCGAAAACATTTCTCCGTTATATGAGCAAGTCGCCGGCATGCATACAGATTACAGCCTTTCCAATGCTCAGCGCTGCTAGTACAGTGATTCTTCTTTCCCAAAACTGGAAGTTCAAATATCTGACAGTTTTATCATACATTTGTTTTTCTTATCTAATTTCGCCATGCACAGCAGCCCGGGTATCTAAAATTTTACGGTACTTTTAACTGCCAGTAAGTGTATTTTTTGTACAAGTGGGAGTCACGGGCGAGAGAGTGTAGTAAAAATGAGAAGACCCGCCGCTCGGAATATTAACTCTGCCACTCAGGGCGGCCCAATCAGCGCGCCCGCACATGCCGATGCTTCTGCTATCACCGAGGCTCTGCTTGACTGCTGCGATACATTAACAACTGCGGTAACAGAACACAAACACCGACTGTAGCGCCAATGTTTTCAATTTTTTCTCATATCAAAAAGGTGTATATATTGCATATCGAAGGGAAATTAAAATCCGTCTCTTACCTTTTCGAATATTTTAGATAAATGAACGTGTTTCCGTTGGAGTAAAGAAGGGACAAGCGAGACGAGAGAACCTTCTGCAAGGGGGCGGGGGGAGGGGGAAAGGGGCGGGGACTTCACAAGTTTTATTCTTTAACGAGTTCGCTCTCCTGTTAAACTCGATTATGACCGGCCACAAAGAAACGGGCCAAGATAAAATTCCTTTTTTCGAACAGGACGCGCTGCCTACTACCCCCCCCCCCCGTCATCTTGCTCTTCCTTCCCCACCCATATCGAAGGGGAGGACGGAGAAGAGAACAAGAAAACGAAAGCTGTAATGAGCACACACGCATGTAAATAACCACACAGACAAACAAGCAACCACGCACACACAGACACACAAACGCACACGCACGCACCCGAGGCGGAGAGGGGCGATGCAATCTGCGCCTTCTCGAGCGCGACCTCGACCCTCCATCCGGGCGAGGCTGTTGTTTCTTCTTCGGCGTCTGTTTGGCTCTCTTTATTAGGCGGGGAAGGGCGGCCGGGCGGAGTAGGGGGGAGGGGAGGCATGGAAAGCCGTGCACTTAATATGCCATTATTTTGATCGTTCTCCTCTAATTAGAGCAATTATTAAATTCAGCGAAGAATCATCGGGCTAACAATTTATCGCGGAGAATTATGCGGAATTCTCTTACTGGTACGTTTATGCATGTTTCTGTGTATGTACAAACACACACACACACACACACACACACACACACACACACACACACACACACACACACACATATATATATATATATATATATACATATGTGTGTGTGTGTTGTATGCATGTATATATTTATATGTATGGATGTATGTATACATACGCGCACATATGTACATATACATATATGTATTTTCAGGTGCATGTACATGTGTGTCTGTGTATGCATTTATGTATGCACACACATACACTCACTTACAGAGTTCCGAATATCATAATATAACGTACTGCACCAATATTGTACACACAAGCACACCAAACACACAGTCATACCTACACTCGCGCACGCCCGCACAGCCAGGCCATAAACTTGCGAGTGCGTGCGCCAAGCAACGCAATCACAGCCCAGGACGGCCCATCGGCCAACCAGGAGAGACAACCGACATTCCGCTTGCCAGCTCAGCCCGGACTCAGCCACTGCGAGGACCTGCATAGGCGTGGTCCGGTGGCCGCCGCGGGGGAATCGAAGGTCTGGGCGAAGGAGGGCACTTCTGGGCCGAGGGAGGAAGGGAGGGAGGGAAGGAGGAAGAGAGAAAAGGAGGAAGGGAAGGAAGGAGGGAGGAAGGCCAAGGGAGAGGGGTACGAGAAGGACTTGGAGCAATGTGGAACGACCGACGCCGGAGAACAGTGTTTACATCACATCGCCTTTGGGTTTGCGAGAGGGGGAGAAAATACATGGGAGGGGTCGTTGCGAGAGAGAGAGAGAGAGAGAGAGAGAGAAGAGAGAGAGAGAGAGAGAGAGAGAGAGAGAGAGAGAGAGAGAGAGAGAGAGAGGAGAGTAAAATCTAAATAGAAAGAGAGAATAAATAAGAAAACAAAGAAGGTAAGAGTGAAAGCGAAAGAAAGAAAGAAAGAAAGAGTAGGGCAATAAAACCCGAGCAAATGAAATGAAAAGGGAATCTCGC
>NC_051389.1:28136672-28139172 GCF_015228065.2 Penaeus monodon
TTTCGCAGGACTTTGGCGGGCTTTCTCCACACACTTGCTCGAATTGGTTTGTTACGGTTATTGTGCGCTGCTTTTTACTTTACAAGTAATCAAAGATGCAGTATCTACACGTTTTCTTTGTTATTTTTATATATATGTAGTAAAGTCATGTTATTGCTCCGTTTGTTGGTTTAAAAAATAATACTGCCAAGCCAGAGGTGCATTGGTGGGTATAAAATGAATGAAGAAATGAATAAACGGTCCAAATTTAAAAATGACAGAAAATAAGCGAACCGTTTTTTTTATTCAATAAGGACGATACAGCGGCCATATCCCTTCCATCTACCAAGACAAGCGAGTCGTAATAAGATCTCGTATGCTAATTACGGGGGACGTTTGCACCCCCCTTTCCGTTCCCCTAAAGTACCCCAAAAAGGCAATGGCGGCTCCGATGATTGGATCGCACGGAGACCATCCCGCGACAGCCATTCGCTAATTGGATTAGGTAATTTCCAGTCACCTGATCACGGAGGGGGGGGGGGGAGACAGATGAGGGACAATCGTCTTGAAATCCTTGACAGCGTCTTTGGAAGTCTGAAGGCAAGGGCCGCGGACTACCAGGCTATTTAAAAGCAATCGCTTTCAAGTGAAAAAAGGACAAATGAAATATATATATATATATATATATATATATATATATATATATATATATATATGTATATGTATACATATATTTTTTACTTTGGGAGATTGCATAGAACAGTCGGCAGCTAACTAGTATAGCTGTCTGATTTTTTGTCATATATTTAAGAAAGTTCAAGATTTTATATTCCTGATGTATTTAATGAATAAGAATTATATAAGGACATAAATTGCTATTATATATATTGAAAATTTCTCATTTCGTATTTATCAATAAATTTCAGAATATGAGAACCAGGTTTCCAATTTAGTGCCAAATAAAGTGATCGTTCTGTGGAAACGTCATAATGGACCACCAGTTGAGAGCCACTAGTCCGGGAGATCAAAACAACTGCAGGTGGCATGTCATTGTAAACTTGGGATGATGTAAAGGCACACACACACACATACACACACACACGCGCGCGCGCAATCGGACGAAATGCTTGGAAAGTATGTCAACTAAGATTATTTTTCCACTCTCTGGATGACAGATATTTACCAATCCTATAAAAAAATGCATTTAAAGTCATAAAATTGTATGTTCATTAAGCCAGTTTCCATGCACTTCTGCTGAATATAAACAGGACTAACCATTTGCCGGAAAAAGGAAAATCCAACCAAACGCGGTTGAATATTAATGACACTCAACCAGTTTTTGGTAAATAACCTTCGTGACAACTAATATTCGCCCCGAAGCTCTCCCGAAGCGGAGAGAAGAGACCGGAAGATCTCCAGCACGGCGGTCCAGGTCAAGCGAGTTCATCCCAGGTCAATTAACTCGATCCTGTAGCAGCCCAGGTCACTTTGGGCGATTTGCTGATAATGGATAGCAGAGACCCGATAAGAGCGATGCCACCAGCCGGAGAAAGCGGGAAGGGAGAATATCGATACTGAAGGGACGAGGAGAAGAGGGTAACTTTCGCTGCATTAAGATTCGTGTCACGAACCGGACTCCTGTCCTCTTGTCAGCTTCCTTCCTTTGACCCCAAGCATCCGCTCTCTTGCTTTCCTCCTTCTCGCCTTTCCATTTGTGCTCCTCTCTCGGCCCTTCCCTATACCAGTCTCTCCTGAACTTCATGGTGTTTCTCTCCACCCCTTTCCCTTCCCCCCCTACCTCCTTCTCCTCTTTCTCTCATTTTTAAGGTCCTTCTCCCTCCCTCTTTCCTCAGATTTGTTTCTTACGCCCTTTTCTCCTTCCTCCCTCTTTCGCTTTCTCCGTGATTTTTTTTATTTGATTTCTATCTATCTTATTCTCTTTCTCTCTCCCTTTTCCCTTTTTTTGTCCCTCTCTTTTCTTTTTTCTATTCGACCTTCTTCCCGCTCCCATTCCCACATTCTATATTCCTCTGTTCTCTCCTTCTCTACCTTCCTTCCCTCCTTTGCATTTCCTCTTCATTACTTATCCATTCCTCCCCACCTATTTTCTCTGTCGTCCTTTCCTTTCTCTTCCCTTCTTTTCCCTCCCTTTACTTCCCAGATCTCATCTTTCCTCTCCATTTCCCTCACCTTCCTTCCCCTATTTTCTCTCACACCTTCCCTTTTCTCTCCCTTACCCCCCCCCTCTCTCTCTCTCTCTCTCTCTCTCTCTCTCTCTCTCTCTCTCTCTCTCTCTCTCTCTCTCTCTCTCTCTCTCTCTCTCTCTTGCTCTTTTCCACTTTCCTTTCCTTCGCCATCCTTCTCCATTCTTCATTTTCCCTTCCTCCCATCTCCTTCCCTTTCCTTCTTCTCCACTCCCTACCCTTGCCACTTCCTCCCCTCCCCCTTCCTTTTCCCCTCTTACCCTCCTCTCCATCCCCCTACTTTCACCACTCCACCACTCTTCCCTCCCCATCCTAAT
>NC_051389.1:28141672-28149172 GCF_015228065.2 Penaeus monodon
TTAATATATTATATATGTAATGTATATATATATATATATATATATATATATATATATATATATATATATATATATATATATATATATATATTACAAAACATTACAAAATCCAGTTTCATTCACCCAGTCCAGCACTAAGTTACACTTTTTCTTTTGGGGGAAAAAACACCGGAAAACAGAAGGAAAACATAACGAAGAAAACAGAACTGGATGGTTTAAAGGCGAGCGCCCGGACGGCGGGGAGCCGCGTCCGAAGTGATCGCGTTGCAGCTCCCTTCATCCGCATCCTCGCCGGCGAAGAACAGTGATTGCGTAAAGGTCAAAGGTCAATCAAACACAGCCGCGCGCGTCACGTCACTCCATCGCGGATGCAGCAACGTCAGGCCAGCAGCGCGGGCGGTTGGCGTGCAAGGCCCTGGATGCCGTTCGATCGGTTATTGTATTCATCCCTTTTGCTTTGCCTGTGCGGGTAAGTGTATGGTGCATTGTTGTTGTCCAGTGTTTGAAGCATTCACAAATCTCATCGTTATCTCCGAAACAAGAATTTTGGCTATTTTTTAAATTAAAATATGATAGACTTAGTTGGAGTTCTTTCTGTGTGCATTAAATGAAACAGCAAAGCCGAGAGTATCCCATTTGGCCCCTGAGCAGGTGCGCCGAAGCCCCCAGCAGCAGCAACCCCTTCCTGCCTAGTCTTCCAGGTAGCGCCAACGGCCTACAAAGAGAAATAAGAGGCAGCGGGAGCCGGGAGGCCCCAGTACTCACCCGGGCCGCGAGGGACGTCTGTGGCTTCTCCAGGAGGTCCCACAGGAACTTCTGGTAGGGCGCGCACCATCCGTCGCCGAAGTCCTCCTCCTCGCGCTGCCTTAGCGACTCGGCCTCCTTGCGCATCTCCTCGTGGACGTGCTCCTTGCGCTGGTGGTACTTGTGCTGGCAGCAGGACTCCAGGTAGAGCTCGTCGATGCCCCAGTACTCGAGGTCGTCGGAGAAGGCGAGCACACACATCTCCTCCACCAGGTGGAGCTTGCCGGTGCGGTAGAAGTTGAGAATGGAGGAGAAGGAGCGCGGGTGCCGGTCGAAGAAGTATTCGTTGTCGATGAGCGAGTAGTCGTCGCACAGCTCCATGATGGCCTCGTGCGTGTTGCACTCCCGCAGGCGGCCCAGGCGGGTGTGCGGCAGCCGCTCTAGCGTCCTCCACAGCACCTCGTGCCGCACACCGCCCACGTTGAGCTGCACGCGGCGGTTGAGCGCCTTCGACCGCATGATCATGAAGGGCTCCGGCGGCAGCGAGGTCATGGAGCGGCTCTGCATGCGGCCCAGGCCCGCCGCCGACATGCGGCCTCCCGCCCCGTCGTCCTTCTCGTCGTCCAGCGTGTCCATCAGCTCCTCCTTGTCGGAAAGAACGTTGCCCCAGCGGACGCCCAGGGTCCCGCCCCCGCCGCCCCCCGCGCCGGGCTCGTGCGCCCCCCCGCCCGTGCCGTCGCCCGTCATGGCCGCGCGCCGCCCTCACCGCCGCCCGCCGCGCTGCGCCGCCGCCCGCCGCCCGCCATCACGCTGCAAAGACAGAGGCTCGTTAGTGTCTGGGAGGGACGGCATGCTGCTCAGATACAGACATTCTAAATAAAGTGAGAGAATCGGGATTTGAGGAAAAGAAAAGAGTGTGTGAAAAAGTTAATGATATAAAACCTCTTCATAAGTTATCGTTATCAATATCATATTATCAGTGTTATTTGCACGTTAAGCTTTGGACACATATTGCACATATTGCAATAAACATGCAATCATTACCAAACTTAATTATTTACACTACGATCCACAAGCAACTAACATTTAACAACAAGACATCACACAATCCATGCAGTTCTACTGGTCAGTAACACTTTAGTTTGAAAACAAAGAGTTTTATGATGTAATAATTTAACAAATTTATTTGCTACACACACACACTCAGATATCTGTGTGTGTGTGTGTGTGTGTGTGTGTGTGTGTGTGTGTTTGCTTGTGTGTGTGTGTTTGTTTGTGTGTGTGTGTGTTGTGTTGTGTTTGTGTGTGTGTGTTTTTTGTGGTGTTGTGTTTGTGTGTGTGTGTGTTTGTGTGTGTGTGTGTGTGTGTGTTTGTGTGTGTTGTGTGTGTGTGTGTGTGTTGTGTGTGTGTGTGTGTGTGTGTGTGTGTGTGTGTGTGTGTGTGTTGTGTGTGTGTGTGTGTGTAGGTATATATATATATATATATATATATATATATATATATATATATATATATATATATATATATATATATATATAACCATCTGCTTCCCATGCTAATCGAACTACTTTAACAACTTTTCTGCTTGACCTAAAATACATGAAATGTAAAGGAAAATATTTTTCCGACACTAGTATATGGCGAAACATTAAAATTTTTACTCTCTCTCTTTATTATCATTATTTTTTCTTATAAAAGCCTTTAATTATTAATCGATTTTTGAACGTTTTCAATATTTAAACACTTTAATCCCATCTTCTTCCTCTCTCTCTCTCTCTTTCTCTCTCTTTCTCTCTTTCTCTCTTTCTCTCTTTCTCTCTTTCTCTCTCTCTCTCTCTCTCTCTCTCTCTCTCTCTCTCTCTCTCTCTCTATATATATTATATATATATATATATATATTATATATATGTGTATATAATTATATATATATATATATAGTATATATATATATATATATATATATATATATATATTTATATATATATATATATATATATATATATATATATATATATATATATATATATATATATATATAATATATATTATATATTTGTGTGTGTGTAGGTAGGTATAAATATATACACACACACACACATACACACACACATGTATGTATGCCTGTGTGTATGTATGTACGTATTCATGTATACAACCATGTATGTATGTACGTATGTAGTAATATCGTAGTCTCCCCTAAAATGTAGTTATATCATGGTCTCCCCTGAAAATCGCCTAGTCACGAATTTCTGGTTTACTTTATTTATTTATAATGCAATAAATATTACTGTGTATTACATGTGTAAAATATACCATCTCTTTTATGTTTAACTGACAAATGTTTCTTTGCATAGTCATGTTGTCAAAAATATTTGTAAGCCCTCAGTCCATTGTACATAAATAATCTCAGGAAAATAAATTAAGTAAGACATTAGGACTGAATTATTTAAGCCTTCATATTATACAAATATCGTTTCTAGTCTTGTCGTCCGCTGGCGATAAGCATTAACTGACTGATCTTGGCTGTATATACAGCTTGGGTACTCTGAAAACAGCACAGCCTCAACTAAATAGGGCGGTAGAAATACTGTTTGGCAAAGAGACATCATCCTGGGCTTTAAGTGACTTATATCGCCGTCAAACCGAGATAGACAGTTTAGCCACGTCTCTATAATAACAACAACTAGAGATAAACAACAAGACAACAAATTAGTAACCCCGGAATTGTGTAACGGCGATCTGTTGATTGTCGCCCTTCAGTGATTTTCAACAGTGTTTGTGCCACTCGTGTCTCAGGATGCCCGGCGAGGGAAACCAGAAGCGACGCTGCTACCTCTACCAACACCAGAGAAGATGACATTACATCTATCAACGCATTCCGAGCACCGACTTTCTGCAGTCATGACCCTTCCATGTGGTTCACTGTCCTTGAGTATTGTTTTAAAACACATCAGCAAAGTGTCATCAAGTTTAGTCATGCAGATGTTTTGGCTCAAGTTTCAGATGTAATTCCGACTGCTGCGCTGTTGGATGGGCCATATGAAATGCTGAAGACTGCAGTGCTGTCTAGACTGGAATCTTCTATTCCTACCAGACATCAGGTACCTCTCAGCAAGGAAGAGCTCGGCAACGAAAAACCTGATTTGAAGAAGCTTCTTGGTGACAAGCATGGTAGTTTTAACAAGACAATCTTTCTACAGCTTTTCTTCCAGCCTCTGCCCTCACATATTCAACAGGGATTATTCACAGTAAAAGGGAAGCTCACCATCGATGAACTTGCTGAATTAGCAGATGAGTTTATGGCGTCGCTCCCTACTTATGGGTCTGTGGCTGAACTACCTTCCACATCTCAAACACTGGCGCCGAGGTTAGCTATTTGCCTGCAACGGCAAGTCACAAATCACTCCCTCTGATTATGAACTTATATGCAGCCAACAGATCAACAATCCCTTTATATAAATGGAGAACTCTTACATTTCAGTGGACTTTCCACGTAGCAGCTGTGTCTCAAGCCATACTTGGAGCCATTTTTTTTTAGAAACTTTAACCTCCCAGTTGACATTAAAAATCGAAGACTCCTTGACACCACTATGAAATGTACTATTGTTCAACTTCTACATGGAAATAGTTTGCAGATCTCCACAATTCATGCCAACAACCCATTTGCACCACTGCTGAAGTCCTTTCCTTCACTTAATCAGCCATATTTTGCATCCCTTCCTATAAAGCATTCCATCACTCATCACATCGAAACACTCGTCGCATCTGGAGTCTCGTCGATTACCTCCAGAACGGTATCACTTAGTAAAAGAAAAGTTCAAGTCCTTACTACATCTGGGAATTATCTGTGCAAGCTCCAGCATCTGGTAATTTGCACTGCATGTCATTTCTAAGAATGGAGAATTATGACCCTGCGGTGACTACAGAGCTCTCAATGCCAGCAACTGATGGATCATTGCCCAATTCCCAACATTCAAGAATTTACGAGGACTACGATTTGTATTTGCTTATATTGGTAATCTACTCATTGCCAGTCTTCAAACGTCTGAATGATTATAGTATCCAAATTAATGTAGACAAGAGTGTGTATGGAGTTTCATCTGTTGATTTCTCGGCCACACAGTTTCTGCAGGAGGTATTACTCCATACGATGCTGCTAAACAAGCCCAAGTGCAGTAACTACTCTCAGCTTTCCCAGTCAAGATAATCCAATGTCCATCACTACTGATGCCTACAACACTGGCACTGGAGAGATAGCACATTTGACCAAGAACAAGCTGTTTATAAAGCAATCAAATGGTTTCGGCATTTAGTAGAAGGCAAGAAGTTCCACATCTCAACCGAACACTTCAAAGCCAACAAGTCTGCCTACACTCCTACACTCGATTATGCAGCAATTGCCACAGACCAAGCCAATAATGCTGAGCTGCAGCAACTGAAAGATAACCCTGCATTTCAACTGCAGAAAATTAAAGTTCCTGGAATAGATATAGACCTGTATGCTGATGTTTCTACAAACACCGTTCGTCCATATCTACCTCAGAAATATCGACTTGCCATCTTCAAGCAACTCCATGACATCTCCCATCGTGGTGTGCGTGCATCACAGCATCTTCTGACCTTGAGATTCATCTGGACTGGTATCAGCAAAGATGTAAGAAAATGGACACGTTCCTGCATTAAGTGTCAAACTTCCAATTAACTCGCCACACAGTTTCTCCTGCTATGCCCCTCAAACTGGTTACCTCTAGATTCGAACATGTTCATGTTGATCTTGATGGTCCCCTCCTTACTCCAATGGATACAGGTACATCCTTACCTGCGTCGATAGATTTACTAGATGGCCGGAAGCAATTCCTCTTATTGACATTCATGCTGATACTGTGGCACGAGCCTTTATTGCTGGTTGGGTATCAAGATTTGGAGTACCAGCCAATTTAATATCAGACAGGGGAAGTCGGTTTGTCTCAACTTTGGAGCAAACTTACGTCTTTGCTTGGAATTCGACGTTATCGCACTTCAAGTTACCATCCTCAGGCAAACATCGAATGGTTTCATTGTCAACTTCTCTCTCTCTTGTGCTTTTAGACAACAGGAGCTCTCTCAAATCAGACCTTGGCTCCACTTTTGCAGAGCTTGTATATGGAACATCAGTCTTGGTGAATTACTCTGAAGTTCCACTGGCTCCATTACCAACCCTACTCAGGATTATACAGCCAAGCTCAGGGATGTGATGTCTAAGCGTCGACCTGTTCAGTCACGGCAGCTGTCTTCAAGCAAGTCTTTCGTAAGCCAGGATCTCCATGACTGTACCCATGTGTTCGTCCGAGTAGATTCCATTCGGCTCCACTACAGCCACCATATGAAAGTCCATTTGAATTTCTGTGGCGCACAAGGAAGACTGTTACCATTAACCGCAATGGGACTTCTGACGCAATTGCCATCGATCGAGTTAAACCTGCTTACTTGCTCGCAAACCATATCTAGCTTTTGTATATTCAACAAAATAAAATCTGTATCATTCCCTCTTCCACGTCACAAGGAGGGGATAATGTAATGATACCGTGGTCTCCCCTGAAATGTAGTTGTATCATCGTGTCCCCTGAAAATCGCCTTGTCACAAATGTCTGGTTTACTTTTATTTATTTATTATACAGTGAATAGTATTGATATGTGTACTTTGTAAAATATATAATCTTTTTTATGTTTAACTGCCAAATGTTTGTTTATTTGCATAGTTATGTTGTCAAAAATACTTGTAATTCCTCAGTTCACTGTACATAAGTATTTTCAGGAAATTGATCACAGGTAAAAAATACCCACAATTATAAGCTTGTATTCATATGCTTATATTCATAGTTGTTATATGGATATCAGTCTTTCTGTTTATCTATTTATCTCTCTACACACAAATATATATATGTATAAATATATGAATAAATAAATAAACAATATATATATATATATATATATATATATATATATATATATATATATATATATATATATATATATATATATATATATAATCCTTGACTGTAACATCTTCTCTGACCCTGTATGAGTCAAATGAGTGGCGTGTTTATACGGCAAAGTAATAATCAGAGAGGAATGCGACGAGTAGGAAGTCATCGTTGAAGAAGCAGAATTTATGAAACATTTCGATGACACAAAAGGATAAGAACATTTTTATTGCAGTTGCAGACAATTCTGAAAGGCAAGAAGGTTGTTGAACTGTTGTTGAATGAAAATAAGTAAAGTGTCCCAGAATACATACAGTTCTTTACTGTAAGCAGTTAGTAATAGCTGAAATAGTATATATTCTTAATCCCATTTGGAGTTTATGATTAATATGTATATCTGCTTGTGTGTAACAAATACCTTTTTTTTTTCTTACTGACTCATGCACACACACACATACCCCTCCTTCTCTCTCTCTCTCTCTCTCTCTCTCTCTCTCTCTCTCTCTCTCTCTCTCTCTCTCTCTCTCTCTCTCTCTCCTTCCCTCCCTCCCTCCCTCCCTCCCTCCCTCCCTCTCTCTCTCTCCTCTGTTCACCTAGGTAAATAAGTCTGTAAAATAAAGATAAATAAGAACTCAGCCTGGATAAAGACGTACTATTCAGCAACTTGCGACCGCATAAACATTAACTTTGAGCCTCCGTCGCACCATGTGGCTCCAAGTCTAAACTACGAAGAGAGATGCTTCTTGTTTTATTTAAGCATTTTGTTGCCTCTTTTTTACACGCGAAACGCACG
>NC_051389.1:28174172-28179172 GCF_015228065.2 Penaeus monodon
TGTTTTGCTTTTAATAGACAGAAGTGTCGTTTAATAATTAATATCAGCAATGTGCTCACCCACACACACACAGAGGCGCACACACACACACTCACACACATGAACACAAGTCTCCTTCACATTCTTCATCAGTATCTGAACCTTCTACTGTAGTGCCACTTGAGTTCTCTCCTGCGATGGGAAATTTTGGCCCAAGCTTTTCGTAGTTCAATATGTCATAACCATACATTGCTGTCATAGCGAGCGGCGGACCCATGACGGTGCCAGCTGACATCGTGCCAGGGCGGGCCAGGGGAGGGCGGGGGAGGCCAGGGAAGGGGCGGTCCAGGGTAGATTAGGGGGAAGGTTGGGCAAGGGAGGGGCAGGGGGGAGAGGTAAGAGAGAGCGGCAGGGGGTAGGAGAGAAGGGGAAGGCAAGATAGGGAGGGGCTTCGGGTAAAGTAGGTGGGGAGGGAAAGCATGGGAAGGGAAGGGATAGAAGAGGGAGGGCCGGGGATGGCAGGGCGAGGGGTTCGAGGAAAAGTAGGGGGGGGGGGAGAAGAAGGAGGTTTGGGGCAGAATGGGGAAGATGGAAGGAGGGTGCCCTGAGTAGAACAGGGATGGGGGAGTGAGAGTGGGGTAAGATAAGGAAGGGTGGGGGTTGGGGGTTCTACGGTGGAATAGGTTGGGGGAGGAGGTTCTGAGTTTGAATAGGAGAGGGAGAAAGAGGAGGGGGCTGTATTAGAGAAGGAGGGGAGGGGCATATGGGGACAGTAAGGGCAGGGGGTCTGAAGAAGAGTAGGGAGGGGGAGGGGAGCTGTGGGTACGACCGATGAAGGAGGAGAGCCAAGGGTACTCGGTAAATGGCACCGTCAATAAGCTCTAAGGTGCCGTGGGAAGTGTGGGTGTAGAATTCCACGTAATGGATGGCAATACATCTTGCCCATCATCATACAATAAACGATAAAACAATAATGATGGGAAAATTATGTTAATGATAACAATTACGAGAAAAGCAATAACTATGATGATAATGATCATGAAGATAATGATAGTAACGATAATAATGATGGTGATGGTAAAAAAGTGATAATGATAATAAAAGTAATAATGATAACAATAGTAATAATGATAACTAGCGGGAACCGTGGGATTTCTACGGAAAAATAAGATTTATCTAAGCAAGAATATATTATTTGTATTTTGTTGCCTGTGTAATAAATGATACAAGAATATCGAATAACAATCTACAGACCTTTAACTTTTGCCTCTGACTGTCTGTGCACTTTTGAAAAACAACAATATACAATTGTCCATGACTGATTACTGGTTTAAGAAGGAATAGAGCCACTTTATCAAATGCTTGACCTTTACGCTTGTTGATTGTCATAGCATACGACAGGCCATTTATTTTCAAAGTGAAAGGGATACTGGGATCACAGAAGGCTCATTTCTCCTCTCCTCTCCCTCTTTCCCTTTCCTTTCTCTCTCCCTCCACTTCTACCTTCCTGTTTTCCCCTTTCACCCTCTGCCCTCTACCCCTTGCCTCCTCTTTCCCTTTCCCTTCCCCTTTCCTGCTCTGCCTCCCCCTCGCACTCTCAGATCTTCCATGTATTCACTCCTTCCCAAACACTCCATCTGCCCATCCAACCCCCCTCCGATTCGTCCTCAACCTCCCCACCTTCTCCGCTCCCTTAAACCTCCTTCCTGCGTTCTGAGCTCCATTTCCCTTTCCCCTTACCCACCCCCCTCTCCTCTCTTTCCTCTTTCGTAGGTAGTAATAATAATAATGATAAAAGTATTGATAATGACAATGACAATATTAACAATGGCAATGATAATGATAATAATAATGATAAGAGTGATGGTAATAATAATCGCAATAATACAGTTAGAATAGGATTCTAATATATTTATAATGTGATGAGTGTGTGTGTGTGTGTGTGTGGGATTCTTTAATATTTATGTTGTCAACTATCACCCGATTTTACAGCAACTTGAACTTTGCAATCACACAGGATATAGTTTTGAAATGTGATATGAAGCGTAACGCACTTCGGGTCCACAGACACATGTAAGATCTTTTTGGAATGTGATAGCGAGTGTGACGTACAAACGGACGGACGGACGAGCGAAACAAATAAGATCAGGATGTAGTTAATAGTAAAAAGAAGAATGATGGTGATAATGGTAATGATGATAATAATGGCAACAACAATGATAATAATGACAACAACAACAACAATAATAATAATAATAATAATAATAATAATAATAATAATAATAATAATAATAATAATAATAATAATATAATAATAATAATAATAATAATAATAATAATAATAATAATAATAATAATAATAATAATAATAATAACTTCCGGTATCCATATAAATTCAAAGGAACAACAAAAAAGAAGAAAAGAAAATAGTTCCTCCTTTCTCCCTCCCCTCCTCCTACCTTTCGCCTCCCCTCTCCCTTTTCCTTTCACTCTCCCTCTCCCTTTACTCTTCCGTTTTCCGCTCCGCCACCCAATCTCACCCAAACCAAACCTTCTTTAAATTCTTAAAATTCCACCCCCTTTAAGCCCTACGCCTGCCCCTCCCACCCCCTCCTCCTCCTCCTTAAATCTCCCCCCCCCCTTCGCGCCATTCTCCCCTATCCTCTCTCTTCCCTTTTTTCCCCCGAGCCCTCTCTCCCTTCCTTTTTCCTTTCTCCTTCCTCATCCCCTATTCTCCGTAAATCCTCTTCGTTCCTCCTCTGTTTCCCCTTCCCCATCTCCCTTTCCTCTTTAACCCCCTTCTTCTCCCTTTACCCTTATTTCTTTCCCCCTTCCTTTCTCCTCTCCTCCTACCTTCCTTCTTAACTTCCTCCCTCGGATAGTCGTGTAAATATTAAATGTGCTTAAAGTGACGGTTTGACTACCTCAATGTAATGTGCTTGTACGAATAATGATAGTGACACTGATAATAATAACAACAGCAAAACAATAATAATAATGATGATGATAATAATGATAATAATAATAATAATAATAATAATAATAATAATAATAATAATAATGATAATAATAACAATGATAATAATATAATAATAATAATAAAATTAATAATAATAATAGTAATAATAATGATAATGATAATAATAATAATAACAACTATAAGGACAATAATAATGATAATAAAGTTAGAATAGGATTTCTATATGATGCATGTCTATGTATGTGTATATGTGTGATTCTCTAATATCTATGTTAACAATTTTATTAAAAAATGAAGAGACTTCAAGTCCGCAGTCACGTGGAATATGATTTCCTGCATAAGTCCATCTTCCACAAACTAAAGACCGAAGTCACAGAAAATCAGATATCAAGCGTACCATTCAAACAGAACGGACGAACGAAACACAAGTAATATTAGAATATGATGATGATAATAGTAATACTAATGCTGTTGATAGTAATGGTAATACAATGATAATGATAATAATAGCAACAATTATAGTGAAGATGACACTTCAGATAAAAAGAAATCTTGGGCGCCCTAATCAAGAGCAAATATATCTATTTCATGAGGAATGCATGACGCTGCCAGGTAATGGATACTGGTTATGGCTGAATGACCTGGTTGTCAGAAGAAATTAATCTGTGTATTTTGAGATCGATGTGAGATTGACAGCGAAATCTATAAAACGAAGACAAGAAAAAAAAAACTATTAGCTGAGGCGGGAATGATAATATAAATAGTGGGATGAAGTGGGAGATAGAGAGAAAGAAAGAGAAAGAAAGAGAGAGAGGAGAAGAAAGAAATAGTACGAGAGATTGTGGGAGGGAGAGAGAGAGAGAGAGAGAATGAGAATTAGAGCAATCTAATAAATACCAAGGTAATTTCCCAAAGGCCAAGATGTTGTCGAGATTCAAGACATCAAATTAACGTGTTGAGGAACTTGTAATCAATTTACTGAGAGTGAGAATCCCAAACTTAAGACTTCATTGCATTTGTGTAAAAAAAGAAAGACAATAAACATAATGAATATAAAACAAGAAATAATAAAAACAAAAGAGAAAGAAACCTTTAAACAATTCGACCAGTAACGAAAAAAAAGGATAAAGAAAAGGAGAATAATAGCCATAAGGGAAAGAAAAAAAGAAAAGAAATCATAGGATAGGAAACTAAAACACGAGACGAACCACAGACAAGAAAGAAGGCAGGTCGCTATCTCCATCTCCCAGACCGAAATGTAGTTAGCGAAGGGGAAAACCTTAAATGCTAACGGGCATGTGTCAAAGATAATACAATTAAGACCTGTAATGAAATGAGCAAAATCCGGGCCAATTAAGGAGCGTTAGGCCTCATTTCGTCCTGTGTCCTGTGTCACTCGAAAGACGACTGGGCTTGAGGAGGCACTGGGGCACGAGTGGCACTGTGCGGAAAGGCGGGTCAGTACCAGACTCAGGACGGAAGAAGGGAGGGAAAAGGTGCGAGGGAAAGAAAAAGAAGAGGAGCAATTCAGAAGAATGAAGGTAGAGAGGAATGGAAAGTGGGAGGCTTACATATGGAGGAATTTTGGTGATTCTTTTCATGGGCCGAAACTCAAACATACTCAAAATATCTCTATTTTCTGTCTGTCTGTCTATCTGTCTGTCTGTCTGTCTGTCTCTTCCTCTCCCTCCTTCTCTCCATCCCCCTCTCCCTGTTCTCCTCTGCTAACATCTCCTCAAATCGGGGCATCGTAAGGACCGGCGGGCTGACCATAAATCCCGTGGCGTCACTGGTGCATTGCGTATAATTGGGGCCACAATTAGGCCTCCGCTTAGGGCCGCTAATGCATGTACAATGATCAATACGCCTCGTAAAATAAAATTTTCCCCCGCTAAAGTTAAAAAGTATTGCTGACTATTGGAGTTCAGAAGTATTATTCACAATACACATTTTGAAGTTATGATGTAATTTTAAGTTTAATAAGTTTATATATATATATATATATATATATATATATATATATATATATATATATATGCAC
>NC_051389.1:28211672-28229172 GCF_015228065.2 Penaeus monodon
GAGGAAGAGAAAAGAAAGAGAAGAAGAGAGAAGGAGAGAGAGAGAGAGGGAGAGGGAGGAGAGAGAGAGAGAGAGGGAGAGGGAGGAGAGAGAGAGAGAGAGAGAGAGAGAGAGAGAGAGAGAGAGAGGAGGAGAAGAGACAGAAAAAAGAGAGATAAAGAGAGAGAAAAAATAGGATGGCAAAGAAAACCCCATCCTTCGCTGGTCGATCATACCTTTGACTCAATTTCGTTTGTTCCTTGAGTTGCCTCGCTCATAATGCACCTCGACCCCCCCCCCCCCACGCCTTGCCTCCTACCCCTTCCGTTCCCCTTCCCATTATTCCAACCTTTTACCCCTTCCCTTCTCTCATTCCTATCCCTTACCCCATTTCCTTACTTCTATCACTTGATCCCCTCAGCCCTTATTTCTATCCTGTAACCTGATTTTCTTTTACCCCCCCCAATATCCCTCCCCCCCCTTTATCCTTGTCTGTTAACCTTTGTCTCCGTGAGTCTTGCCCCTTCCCTTCGCCTCCCTTAGCCCTCCCCTTTACCCCACCCGAACCCCGATTCCCATTGCCTCCACCTTTTCTCCGCCATAATTTCTCCTCCCTTCACCCTTGTCCTTCCCTTTATTTCCTCTCCTTATCCCTTCCCCTTACTGGGAACCCTAAACTTCACCCAAATGCCTCTTGTCCTTTCTAACTTCCACCCCTTACCCATACCCCTAATTCTCTACCTCTTACCCCTTCCCCCTGGCCGGATACTCCTCGCCCTTCCCCCTCATCCACCAACCCTTACTCCTCCTTTACACACTAACTCATAGCCAGCAACACTTGCCCCTTCCCCGCACTCTTTACCGCTACCCCCTACTCACCAACCTTTGTTCCTTCCTTTACATCCTACCCCGTACTCAGTACTCAGTGCCCCCTCCCCATATCTACCGCTCCTTAACCCACTGCCCACCGCTCCTTGCCCACCACTCCTTACCCACCGCCCCTTACCCACCGCCCCTTACACACCACCCCTTACCTCGCCCGAATATCGAGGGCAGCCTATCGTGACTCTCGTCCGACTTCTCGATGGCACTCACGGATCATGTAAAATCCCTTTTCTCTTCTTCTTCTGCTGACAAAAGCCGGGCCGAGTGGCAGCTCACCGTCGCTAATGGAGGAGGAGGTGGAACTGGAGGAGGAGAAGGAGGAGGAGGAGGATAGCGAAGCGGAGGAGGAGGAGGAGATGGAGGAGCAGGAGGAGGAGGAGAAGTAGGAGGAGAAGAAGGAGTAGGAGGAGGAAAAGCAAATAGTGAGAGAGGAGCAGTAGAAGAAGGAGGAGAAGATGAAAAAAGAGAAGGAGGAGAAGGAGGAGGGTGAGGAGGAGGAGAAGGCGAAGAAGAAATAGAAGAAGAATGATTAAACAGAAGAATAAGAAAGGAGGAGGAGGGGGGTGAAGAGGAGGAGGAGGAGGAGGAGAAGAGGAGGAGGAGGAAGGAAGAAGAGGAGGAGGAGGAGGAGGAGGAGGAGGAGGAGGAGGAGGAGGAGGAGGAGAGGAGGAGGAGGAGGAGGAGGAGATAGAAGAAGAAGAAGAAGAAGAAGAAGAAGAAGAAGAAGAAGAAGAAGAAGAAGAAGAAGAAGAAGAAGAAGAAGAAGAAGAAGAAGAAGAAGAAGAAGAAGAAGAAGAAGAAGAAGAAGAAGAAGAAGAAGAAGAAGAAGAAGAAAAAGAAGAAGAAGAAGAAGAAGAAGAGAAGAAGAAGGAGGAGGAGACATAGGGCGGAAAGGTGGAAGATGATAATAAGAAGGAGGAAACGGTGGAAATTAGGGAGAAAGACGAAGAGGCGAAGGAAATTAATAAGAACGAGGGGACGGAGAGGGAGTAGGAAGGAAGTGAAGAAGGGATAAAGGAAACACTGAGAGCAAAATGCAGCAGAAGAAAAAGAGAAATAGAAAGGGGAAAAGATGGAGAGAGAGAGAGAGAGAGAGAGAGAGAGAGAGAGAGAGAGAGAGAGAGAGAGAGAGAGAGAGAGAGAGAGAGAGAGAGAGAGAGAGAGAGAGAGAGAGAGAGAGAGAGAGAGAGAGAAGCAAAGACACAGAAACAGAGACAGAAACGTACAGAACGAGAGAGGACGACAGAGCCAAGGACCAAGGCTTGTTTTCGCCAAGGAGGGTCGAGTAGGATCCGAAGCGCTTAAGTCTCCGATCCTCAAACCTCGATGACTTTTGACGGATCGAATCCTTTTTGAAGCCTCTCCTCTCCAGCTGATCAGATCTCCTCTCTTGGCTTTGTTTACATAACAGAGCCACTCGGTATGATAAACTCTTTGTGTTTGACAGCGGGCGCGAGTGGAGGACCTTTCGAGCGGCAATTATTTTCACTTTATTGGTAGGTGATTCTTTTCTCTCCTTTTTTTAAATATTTTTCTCTTTCTTCTTTTTGCTGTTTTCTTTAGTGCTTGGGTTATTTTCTTTATTAGTGTTTATTTTATCTTTTTAGTATTTGCTTTTGTTGTACTTTTATTGGGGCTACTCTTGAAAAGTAAATGTTATAGAAAGGGGATTTATTGAACGATGATTTTTATAGACATAAGTACATTAGCACAGGACCAAAACCAGCAAATAAAGTGAAATAGTAAACAACAGTAAGCAAAAATACTGATTAATGAAAAAGAAAGACGGAACAGCATAGAGACAAAACGCGGTCAAAGTGAGAGAGAGAAAAAAATGGAGAGAGAGAGAGAGAGAGAGGGGGGGAGAGAGAGAGAGAGAAAGAGAGAGAGAGAGAGAGAGAGGGGGAGAGAGAGAGAGAGAGAGAGGGGGAGAGAGAGAGAGAGAGAGAGAGAGAGAGAGAGAGAGAGAGAGAGAGAGAGTAAAGGATAAAAATGGAAGAGCAGGATCACATCGCAGAAAAAGAGAGAAAAAAGCGTGTGAACTTCATCTCCGTTCGAGTGAGAGTTCGAGATTGAAGCGTCATCCAGGAAGATCGGAGGGGTACGGGGGGGGGGGGGAGAAGGAGGGGAAAGAGGAGGATAGAGGGGAAATAGGGAAGAGGAGGAAGGGAAACGGGGGAAGCGGACGCCGGATATGTGAAAGAGGGGAGGGAAGGGAAGGGAAGGGAGAGGGGAGAAGGGGGAGGTGGCAACCAGGGCTAGAAACGAAGAAGGGAAAAGGAAGAGGAGAGAAGCCTGACAGCCGATGACCAAGGCAATCGAACCGGCGTGTGACCGCTGTCGTGGTTGCAATCTTGAGTATGGTCGGCAGGCTGCAATTGCAAGCTTTAATGGGGGCGCTTCCGAGAACGACTCAATCCGGCGCTGCGAGTTCCGTGCCAAACGGACGTTCGCACGATATTTTGTGACTTGTTCGGCTCGACTTCCCTATCAGCTGATTGAATTCCTTTTTCTTATTACTTTCTTTTCTTTTTTTTATTCAGCTGCCGTTGCCATTATTGGGATTATTTTCTGTTAGCATTTTCATCCGTGACGCACTCCGGACGTCGACTTTGGGGAAGGAAGCGTTTCAGCCGGCGTCTCCTTAACCGGAATTTAATTCCTTGAAGACGTTCATGACAATCTCTTAAGGCTTTAATATCCTCTCTGTTGAATTTTCTTGAGTCGTGCAATTCAGTTATTACTTTGCTGATTTTGCTCAGTGGAGTTAAAGCATAATATCACACACAGATATAGTGTGTGTGTGTGTGTGTGTGTGTGTGTGTGTGTGTGTGTGTGTGTGTGTGGTGTGTGTGTGTGTGTGTGTGTGTGTGTGTGTGTGCTTGCCCATGTGTGTGCGTGTCTGTGAACATGCATGTATCAGACTAGCTTCACTGGCTCATCCCTTCACATTTTTTCTTGATAATTCTTCGTTGTTCGCGCCATTTTCCCCGGTGCAGTCTCCCCTCCCCCCATTCATCTGTTTTATCTCCTCCTCTCCATTGTCTGAACTCGGAATTCGTCCACGTCAGCCTCCTCGTGTCGTCTCGTCCGCAATCTTAAATCATTTTACGAAGTCTCTCCTCGAACCCCCGCTCCTTTTCCCTCTCTGGATTCGCTCCCCTTTCTCCACTTGTTACTCTCTCTCTCTCTCTCTCTCTCTCTCTCTCTCCTCTCTCTCTCTCTCCTCCTCTCTCTCCCTTTTCTCTCTCTCCTCCCTCCTCTACTCTCTATTTTGCTATCTCTCCTCTCCTCCTCCCTCTCTCTCTCTCATCTCATCTCTCTACCCTCCCCTTTTCTCTCTCTCTCCTCTCCTCTCTCTCTCTCTTCCTCTCTCTCTCTCTCTCTCTTCTCTCCCCTCCTCTCTCTCCCCTTCCTCTCTCTCTCTCTCAATTTTCCATATTGAGTAGTTCTATCATTTTATATTTCCCCCTTTTTTATGTGTTATCATACCTACTTACATTCTTTCTACATTTGCTTCCCCGTTGCTACAGCAATCTTCTCCCTCAAAAATATATTACCCTCTTTCTTATCGGCCTCAATCTTCCTTCTTCTCACTCGCACCCTTCTTATTCACTTCATCATAATTTCTCTATATCCCTAATGCTTAATCCTTTGATTTCCACGCCTTTTTTTTTTCTTTCCCCCTTTTTTCCTCCTTTTCCCCTTTCCCTTCTCTCCTCCTTCCTCTCTCCTTTTTCCCCTTTTCCTCTCTCTTTCCCCCTCCCTTTCTCCTTTTCTCCCTTTTTCTTTTTTTCTCCCCCTTTCCTTTCTCTCTCCCTCCTTTTTTCCCCCCTTTTTTTTCCCCCCCCCCCCTTTCTCTTTCTCCCCCTTTTCTCCCCCCCTTTTTCCCCCCCCCCCCTTCTTTTTTCTCCCCTTTTTTTTTCCCCCCCCCCCCCCCCCCTTTTTTTCCCCCCCCCCCCTTTTTTTTTTTTTTTTTTTTTTTTTTTTTTTTTTTTTTTTTTTTTCCCCCCCTTTTTTTCCCCTTTTTTCCCCCCCCCCCCCCCCCCTTTTTTTTTTTCCTTCTCTTTTTCTCTCCTCCTTTTCTTCCCTTCCCCCTTTTCTCTCCCTCCCCCTTTCCTCTCTCTTTCTCTCCCTCCTTTTCCTTCTCTCTTTCTCTCCCTCCTTTTCCTTCTCTCTTTCTCTCCCTCCTTTTCCTTCTCTCTTTCTCTCCCTCCTTTTCCTTCTCTCTTTCTCTCCCTCCTTTTCCTTCTCTCTTTCTCTCCCTCCTTTTCCTTCCCCTCTTTCTCCCTCTTTTAAAAAAGTCCCCGAGGCCCCGTTTTTTGGGGGTTTTTTTTCCCCCAGGGGGGGAAAAAGGGGGGGGGGGAAAGGAGGGAGAAAGGGAAGGAAAAAAGGAGAGAGAGAGAGAGAGAGAGAAGAGAGAGAGAGGAAGAGAGAGAGAGAGAGAGAGAGAGGAGAGAGAGAGAGAGAGAGAGAAAAAGTTTTGGGGGCCGGGGGGTGGGAAAAAGGTGGAGGGAGACAGGACGAGAGAGAGAGAGAGAGAGAGAGATAAAGAGAGGAGGAGGAGAGAGAAGAGAGAAGAGAAAGAGAGAGAGGAGAGAGGGGAAAAGAAGAGAGAGGGGGGGAGAGAAAAAGAGAGGGAGAGAGGGAGGGGGGAGAGGGAGAGCAAAAAGGTGAGAGAGAGAGCGAGAGAGAGCGAGAGAGAGCGAGAGAGAGAGAGAGAAGAGAAAGATAAATGAGAAAGGACGGAGAGTCTCGGAGAGAAGTTCTTCTGTGGAATCCAAACGCTCGGAAGGTTATATTTGCGTTAATAAATTAAAAACTATTTTCTTTTCGTTTAATTTTCTTTCTGGAATTTATTCCACCTTACCACTTACGCACACATACCTGTATATGCATATGTAAAGTACAGCACTCTCCCCTTTCCCCAAGGTCACCTCTTAGCGTTGCCAATGTGTAAATCACCAGTTTCGACTCGTGTATCAAAAAACACGTGTTGATACGGGTATGGGGCATGCTTCGGATTCAAGAGTCGGAACAGGCGATTCATAAACGCCATCGCTGACCGCAATCCCTTTCATTCGATTTGTTTTCGTCATTTTCACATTGTAGCGTCCCGCTGTTACACTGTCTCAGCAACTCTGACGTAAAAAATGGTAATACGCATGACCATCCATTGTTTCGTATCAAGTTTGTTTATTAAGTATTTCGACCCATTGTTTTATTATTTTTGGTTCATTTATTCAAAATAGCCCCTTTTATGATGCAGGCTATACTTCAGTGCTTTTTCTAAATCCCCCTTTTGTGCGGGGATATGTTTTATATCATTTTTTGCCAACTTCCCTATCTCCTCATGAGTTTTAGGAGTGGAGTGGAGTGCTCACTAGTTAAGAATCCAGTTGGGAATATAATTTCTTTCATTTTTTCCCTGAGCTTGACAATATGCGGCATACTGAGTCATGATAAAGGATTCTTTTCCTGTTTGAAAAAAAAAAGTGTCTTAAACGAAAACTGATTGTTGTTTTCACTTTTTTTATAGAGTAAGAAAAAAAATCCTGTCTTTAATAGCTATAGTCTGATCTTTGCTTTAGGTGTGACATCTTATTTTAGTTAAAGAAAAGTTTTGTTTGGGTGACCTTCTAAAATGTTTTTCTCGAAAATTCTTTTTTGGTTTGAAGATGTATGTATTATGTATGTATGAATTTTTTGTATGCTACATGTATGTAGTCGAAATTATGTATTATGTAGTATGTATGTATGATTATTTTGTAGTATACATGTATGTATTTTTGTATGTATTTATATGCATTATGTATGTTGTAAAGTGTAAAAACGGGTATGTTTCATCACGGAACAAACATGTAGTTAATTATGTGTGCAGTTATATAAACTCTTATATACCACCGTCGTAGCATATAATTAAAACTTTCTGTTCCTTCGGGCGCTTGGGGTAAGGAAGGGTTAGGAGGTGGGGAGGGATGGGGGATGGGGGGGGGGTACTCAGAGAAAATCACAGTCTCAGTAACAAGTATAAAAAGGGTCTTGACAGGGCTGCTTTCGACCTCCTCCTTCCCCTCTCTAGCTCCCTCTTCCTCTCCTGGTTCGTCCATCTCTCTCTTTCCAATCCTTTTCTCCTTGTTTATTCATCTATCTGTTCGTCTGCATCTATCAGTCTATTTATATCTATCTTATCTCTCAACTTATCCTTTGTCTAATCATCCGTTTTTACATTTAATTTATTTCTCTTTTTTTAAAAAGTTTTATCTTCTTTTTGTCTGTCCAAATATCGCCCCATTTATTTTTTATATGTATTCTACCATTCCTTATAGGCTTCTGTCTGTTACTATTTACTCATCTATTTTTCTATAATATCCCCTATCTACCAATGTATCTAAATCAATAATCATCATCTACTTTCATCTACTGTCCGTCGTTTGTCCCGTCTGTCTCTCTAGCTATCTATCGATATCCATGATGTTTTACGGCTTCCATACAGCGCTCGTGGGAATACAAACGGGGAAACTTTTTTCCTTTTATTTTTTTAAATTCTTTTATCTTTTTTATTTACTTTTTTTTTCTTTTTTTTTTTAAGGGAACATCCAAACTTCCAAAACTGCTTCGTCCAGCATCACTATCCTTTCTCCCTCCGCGCCACTCTCTCTTCTCCTCTCTCTTTCTCCTCTCTCTCTCCCCTCTCCTCTCCTTTTCTCCCTCTCTCTCTCTCTCCCCCTTTCTCTCTCTCTCTCTTCCTCTCTCTCTCTTTTCCTTTTCCCTCCTCCTCTTCTTCTCTCTCTCTCTCTCTCTCTCTCTTCTCCTCTCTTCCTCCTTTTCTCTCCCTTTGGGTTTTTTCCTCCTCCTCTCTTTCCTTTTCCCTTTTCCCCCCCTCTCCCCTATCCTCTGCATTCTCTACTCTAGCGACGTCTATCCACTCTTCTTCATTACATATAATCCTTTGTCTCGTATCCCACCCATCCTCTCCATTTATCCTCCTCTTCTTCCCTTTCCCCCTTTTCACTCTATCCCCTTCTCCCTCCCTTTTCCTCCCAAGCCGTCTAGCCTCTCCATCTATCTTGCTTTTCCTCTCTTCTCCATTACCCAATCCTCCAAGCTCATCCTCTTCATCTACACTTCTTTCCTCTTCTTCAGTCTCTCCCTAAGCCCCCTCTCCTCCTTTTTTACAGTATCTTCCTCTCCTCTCTTCCCAATAGCACTCTCTCTCTCTCTCTCTCTCTCTCTCTCTCTCTCTCTCCCCCTCTCTCTCTCCCTTCTCTCTCTCTCTCCCCTTTTCCCCTCCCTCTCTCTCTCTTCTCTCTCTCTTCCTCCTTTTCCCCCAATCCGCCTCTCTTCCCCGTCTGCCCTTTTCCCCGTCCCGGATCGCATAGCAACTCCGCCCGAGTACGATTTCCTGCGTCCCGCCCGGCCATTGTTTTGCAACGACCCCCGACAACGCTGCAGCTAATGATTGGCCGAATTCCAATAGATTTCCAGCCTTGCCTCCCCTGCCCTTCCCTCTTTCGCAGTCCCTCTGTACACTTCCCGTCCCTTTCCTTTTCTCTTTCTCTGTGTCTCTTTTCCCCCTCCCTTCCCTCTGCTATGTACCCTCTCTCCCCTTCCTCCTCCTTTTTTCATATACCCTCCTTTCTTTACGCCTCCTTTCTCTTCCCCACTCCTTCATCTCTTCCTTTTACTCATTCCCCTCTCTCCATTCTTTATCCTTTCATTTACCCTTTTGTTCATTCCCCATTGCCTTCTCATCATTTTCTCTCATCTTTTCCCCCTCTCTATTTTTATTGTTTCGTCTTTTGCATTATTCGTACAACCTTCATCTCACCATTTCCTTTCCCAGCCTCTGTCGTCTCTATATCTAATTCCCCCTTTTCTTTTCCTTCCATATCCTCTCGTTCCCCCTTTTCTTTTTCCCTTCCTCTTCTAACATCCCTTTTTCCTTCCTCGACGTGTTTCCCTTTCCCCAAGCCTTCCCCGAGTCCTCCTCCTCGCTAGCCAATCCCCTCCATTTCCCTCCCTCATCTTAGCAGGCAATAAAGTGGGATCCAATTCCGTATGTGGCAATCTGTGCTAGTTGCCTGTTAGTTAGTTTCTCGCTAATACAAGATATTTTAGATATATTTGTAATATTTATAACACCCGTGATAAAATGCGTACGCACACACACACACACACACACACACACACACACACACACACACACACACACACACCACAAACACACACACACACAAACTCACTTCTCTCTCTCTCTCTCTCTCTCTATATATATATATATATATGTTTATATATATATATATATATATATATATATATATATATATATATATATATATATATATATATATATATATAAGCGCATATCTTTATATCTATACAGATAGATAGATAAACAAATAGATAGATAGATAGGTAGGTAGGTAGGTAGACAGATAGATGAATAGATAGAATGTTAGAATGATATATATGTAGATAGACATAATGATAGATGTTAGATAGACAGATCTGCGTTTGTGTGCGCGTGTGACCCACATAGCTCCGGCAGTTCCTCCTTACGAGCGCCTGAGGCACTGGAAGGCCTCGCCTATGCACGGCACTCAGTGGCACTCTCCTCCTCCATTTTTCCTTCTCTCTATCTTTCCTTATTCCTTGAGGTTGTCTCAACATTTCCCTTTCCTTCCAAGGAGTCCAGTTAGGCCTTCCGTTATCCCGCAATCCAGATGCAAAGTGCCGTGGCCCTTCTTCATTCCCGGCCGCTGCCTCTGGAAAGCGAGGAGTGCCATGGCCCTGCTCTGGCACGTCCCTCGCAGCTGCGTCTTTTGCTCGCCTCTCATAACCCGTGTCACTTCTCTTGCCTTGCGGAATCTGCTTCCCCTTCCAGCTGCAAAGTGCCCCAGGCGTTTTTATCACCCAGCTGCCACACGAACTCCTCCCCCTCCCCTTCCCCAACCATCTAGGCACATAAATCAGTTAGTGAGTTGGCACTATACGGCCCTTTAATCTGACGTCCGCGAGGAACTTGACTGGCATTTTTTCGCGCGTGACAAATGCTCATCCAAAGTTTGTCCAAGATGAGCCTTGTCGCCATAAGTGTCTGTTCCTCTTTAAAGGAAAAGAGATCGAGGCAGATTTGTCGACTTTATCATACCTTTATCACATTAAACTCTTTAAATGATTTCATAATTAACATATTCTGGAACTTCAATCAAGTTTCTGCCCATTCGTTGATATCGTCATCAACGTCAGCTGTCCCTTTAATTGAAAATGCAACGCGCACGCACTCGTCAAGTAAAAAATGGAAGCCATTAATTACCATAATGACTGTTGCCATTAAAATTCCCCTGACTCATTAACACATTCCGCGAACGCCTCGGCATCGAAGCGCCATGAGCCATGCGCCAAACTCACGCCACAATTTGCAGATTCACAAGGAGAATTGCCAACCCAACGCTCTGACATTTTTTTTTCTGTGCAGTTCTCATACAACTATACTTCCTACTTATCAAATGAGCTGTAAATAAAGAAAAAAAGAATGAAGTACACGCAGATATGCTGTACGCCCCATCCCTCCACAGTGAGTCGTGCATAATTGATCAGCAAGGGAAAGCAGCCATATCGGAAACGAAATCTATTCATAAAATCATCAAAACCTGACGATGGCTTCTCCTCATTCTCCGCGTCCCTGAGGCTCTTTTCCTTTGGACTCGTATTTTTGCAGCTCCTTTTTATTGCAGAACGATTGTTGGGAGGTATTTTTTGTCTTTATATTTTCAGCTTTTGACCTTTCTTCTTTCACCTTTATTGAGGATAATATCGGAACCTAAATGAGGAACCACTCAAACTGCTTCATCCAACGCTTTCCCCAAACTGAAATCGTTTCATTTCCTATCATTATCATTATCTCTACCAATTATACAAGCCAAATATGATTAGCCGACGTCCTGGTCTTCGCCGGCAGCCGGTACATTTCCCAAGGCCTTTGGTGTTATCTCAAGAGACACAGGAATTGTTCAGGATTCCTTGTCAGGTCCCTCTTCCCGAGCACACTCCCCTCCTCCAAAATCCAGTCTTCGGTGGAGCAGACCTCCTTTCTTTCTGCTTTCTCTTTCTTTCTTTTTTCTCTTTTTTAAGATAATGATGTGATCTTGTGCGACGCAGTGCTGCAAAGCCATTCCGTTTCTGAGCAGGAGAGTGTTAGGTTTGGAAACCCTGATATTGGTTCTACATGCATCCGTGAATATATACATCGCGTGCTTCTCCCGTGGCATTGTGTTCCTCCGAGTTTTATTGAGGACTAAGGGTTCTTTACGGAACTCTTTCTTTGGTGAGTTTCATTTGCTCGATTGTGTGGTGCGAGTGCGCAGGCATTGCCTATCCATACACACACGGATCGCACGCACTCGTACACATACATATATACTCTTCGGTCCACCCCTATCCCTCTCTCTCTCTCTCTCTCTCTCTCTCTCTCTCTCTCTCTCTCTCTCTCTCTCTCTCTCTCTCTCTCTCTCTCTCTCTCTCGTTTTCAGTTCTCTCTTTCCTTCTCTCTCGTCTCTCTCTCTCCTCTCTCTCTCTCGCTCTCTCTCTCTCTCTCTCTCTCTCTCTCTCTCTCTCCTCTCTCTTCTCCTCATCTCTCTCTCTCTTCTTCTCTCTCTCCTCTCCTCTCTCCTCTCTCTCTCTCTCTCCCTCCTCTCTCTTCTCTCTCTCCTCTCTTCTCTCTTCTCTCTTCTCTCCTCTCTCTCCTCTCTCCCTCTCTTCCTTTTTCTCTCCTCTTCTCCTCTCTCTCTCTCTCTCTCTCTCTCTCTCTCTTTCTCTCTCTCTTTCTCTCTCCTCTCTCTCACTCAATGTCACTCTCTCGCTCTCACATACACTTAGTTTCCCTTTACATATTGAGAGCTGTGACAACGCCTCACACGCATGCAAATTAGTACAATAACAGCGTAGATCAAAGGCAAGAGGTGGACCCAACGGCTGTCGGCCTTCTTCGAAAAAAATGCGCAGATTCTTGTTAACGCCATCACATCAGAGAAACTCCTTCCACACTCTGAAGGTAAACTGTTTTGCTCGTTAATGACGTGTGTTTACGTGAACTAATATTCCCTGAACCAAAATAACCTTGAAGAGAGTCCATTAATCTCCCAGACGTCACGGACGAGAGAGAGAGAGAGAGATGAAACGCGCCTGCTCTGTTGTCTCATCGTCTTAAGAGATGTTAAGATCGCCCTCCCCCCGCGACGTCCCTTGAGTGGGGCCCACTTCTTGCACGCTCTCATGTAAGTACCTCGCGTGCTAATCATTTCCCCAAAAGATCAGCAACGAAATTTAAACTTTATCGAATCAGAAGGAACGCGGAAATTAACTTTATGTTGATAAATGTGTTTGAAAAATTATCAGTAACAGAATTCAGAATTCTATGCCTTGTTCCCTGTTTTGGCAACGCCCTGCTTTTGTGCAGCTAGGAAAAACCAAAGCGTCCTTTCGAAAGCCTTCAGGTGCCGCTGCGTGTGGCACTCTCTACAACAGCCCTCTTGTGGACCTAGGCCGCGGGCCCCGTGAGCCACAGAGAGAGGGCCATCACCCGGTGTGTGGGCGGGTCGGACTCCAACCTTCACTCGCACAGAAGTGACACGTGGCCGCGGGAGGTTTTTCCCTTTGCTCTCATAATGAGAAAGTAGTGGAGCTCAATACCAGGGGCCGGTCTCCTGCCGGCCGCCTTTGTCCGGAAAACAAGATCACACGCAGATATACGGCCAATGACAATTCTTTGTGCCTTTTTGTATATATTATTAAGTGTGTGTTTGTGTAGTTGTCGTGTGTGTGTTGTGTGTGTGTGTGTGTGTGTGTGTTGGTGTGTGTGTTTGTGTGTATGTATATATATGTTTTTATATATATATATATATTATATATATTATATTATAATTATATATATATATTATTTATAATATTTATATATATATAATATATATTATTAATATATATTTATAATATAATATATATATACATAATACAAAAAAAAAAAAAAAAAAAAAAAACCAAAGACAAATTAAAAAAAAATAAAAAAAAAAAAAAAAAAAAAAAAAAAACACACACCCCACACACACACACACAAAAAACACACACCCCACACACACCCCACACACAACCCACACACACCCCACCCCCACAAAATCTTTTTTATTCCCTTTAAAAACCCACACACACACACACCCCAAAAACACACACAAAAACACACACCCACTCACACCACACCCACACCCCACACACACACAAAAACACACACACAAACCCCCACACACACACACCCACCACACACACCCCAAAAACACACAACACACACAACACCCACAACCCCACACACACAACACACACACACACACACACACACACACACACACACACACACCAAAAAAAAATAAAAAAAAAAAAATAAAAAAAAAATTTTATATATAATATTATATATATATATATATTATATTATATTAAAATAATATAAAATATATATATATATAAAATATATTATAATATAATAAACTTAGTAAACTTTTATAATTTATATATAAAAATTTTTAAAATATATTTTTTTATATAAATAATATATTTTATTATATATATATAAAAATTAGAAAATTTATATATAATATATATATATTTATATTTTTTTTTGTGTGTGTTGGTGTGTGTGTGTGGTAGTGGTGTGTGTGTGATTGTATTATATATATATAAATATATATATATATTATATATATGTTGATGTTGTGTGTGTGTGTGTGTTTGTGTGTGGTGTGTGTGTGTGTGTGTGTGTGTGTGTGTGTTGTGTGTGTGTGTGTGTGTGTGTGTGTGTGTGTGTAGGTATATATATATATTTATATATATATATATATATATATATATATATATATATATATATTTGTGTGTGTGTGTGTGTGTGTATTCATTCGTATACATAAAAATGTTTAGATATATATGCATCTGCGTGCATGTGTATCATCATATTTTAAAATTTCATTCCAGAAATCCGATGAAAATGTCGTTTTCCACAGCTCGAATAAAGTGAAACAGGAAAGTTAAAACCCTGAGCCTTTAGCCTTGGCGAGTTTCACGCACAGTCTCCCGATCGGCGAGCCGCACGCACGCCGAAAGCATACGCTGCCAGCGCAAGCAATCGCGTCCAGACAATGGGCGCAAAACAAGTCAGGAGGCGGATGAGCTTGCTACGTTGGGCGTGCATTTTGTTATTCCCATTGGAAACTGGAGGCAAAGACAATGAGAAAACGAGATGGAGAGAGTGGGCGGTCGAGAGGGAGGAAGAGAGAAGGAGGAGAGGGGAAAGGAGAGGATGACACAAAAGAAGAAGAGGGGACACAAAGAGCAGGCAAATAAAATTCCCTCAGTCCATAGACAACAATGGAGAAGAGGCGGGAAGGGAAAGGGGACGAGGACGTCGTTGCCTCTCCGATGCCCAACGCCCACTGTCCTCATGAACACCCTATATCCCTTATAAACCCGCCTCCATAACCCCCTTTTCCCCCTAGAAATCCTCCTTTCCCCCTAGAACTTCTCTTTCCCCTGTAACCCTGCCTCTCCCCCCTACTCCGTTCGTACGCATCCCCTCCAAGAAAAAAAGGGTAAGATAAAGAGAAGAAACGCTCGATCCAGAGACTGACTCTATTTAGGTCTATCCCGCAGCGCAAAAGACAACCACAGGCAGACTTAGGAGAGAAAAAAAGTGAATGGAGAGAGAGCGGATTGCGGGAGGGGGCCCTGGGTAAGGGGTGAGAGACGGGGGTTGGGGATGGCGGTTGGGGGGGGGAGGGGGGGGGTAAATCGAAGTTTGGAGCATCAATAATGCTCTTCGAAATGTCAAAGGTCATGGCAGCGGAGCGACGGAGGGAGAGGTGAGAGAGGACAGACAAAACGATAAAGTTTGCACAGATGAAAGATAGAAAGGAGAAGCGGGAAGTTAGATATATAAATATATGGGGAATGCAGAAAGATAGATAAATGGATAGATAGAGAGTTAGATATATGGGTAGATAAATATATAGATAGATACATACATACATACATACATAAGTAGATAGATATACAGAGAAGGCGTGAAAACTGAGTCATTTTATCAGAGACAAAAAAGGGAATATTACCATATGGCGTATTTTGCTGACAACTCAAAGGTTTTATCCAGAATAGACAACACACAATCACGAAAAGCTTCCACACAAATACCAAACACACACACACACACACACACACACACACACACACACACATATACACATACACACACACACACACATACACACACACACACACACGCGCACACACACACAGACTGTCAGCATTCACACACACACACAAAATTAATCAACTTTCAAATTGTTCGTTTTTTTCATGAGATTTCGTCTCGGCATTTTGGGCACACCAGCCGTAGTTGGCTGGTTGGCTGTGATAGCTGTAACCTGCGTTTTACCCGTGGAAATTCTTCTGCTTAAAAGAAAGTCGAAGTCAAGGCCGTGAAATCGGACACCGGAGTGCGTTTTTTTAATGTGTTTTATTTGATTTCACTTTTTGTTTTATATTTGTTTGTTATGAGGTTGCTTAATGTTAATTATAATGATAATAATGATTATTAAGATAATGATAATAATAACAATGATGATGAGGAGGAGGATATACAGAAGAAACATCAAGAGGAATATGAGAGTAAAGCACTGCATGGCCAGTTCCAAAAAGTTAAAGAAAAAGTAAAAGGCAGTAAATCATGGGAGTGGTTGAAAAAGGGCTATTTGAAGAAAGAAACAGAAAGTACAATTATAGCAGCACAAGATCAGGTTCTTTGTACAAGGAATATGAGAAAAACGGTTTATGGAGAGAACGTTGATTCAACTTGTAGGGTAGGTGGTTCTGCAGATGAAACTGGCGCATATTGTGTCAGAATGCCAAAAACTAGCACAGAAAGAATATAAACAGGTGAGACATGATAATGTTGCAAAAGTAATCCACTCGAAGCTTTGTGAGAAATGGGGATTTGGGAAGTGGTACACACACAAGCCAGAGAAAGTGCTGGAATCAGAAGACTTTATGGGATTTCCCCATACAGACCGACAAGACACTAGAGCACTACAGACCTGATATCACTGTAATTGAGAAAAAGACCAAGAAATGCCTTCTCATCGACCCAGCATGCCCATTTGACACACGTATTGAAAAGAAAGAAGAAGAAAAGTGTAACAATTACTGCGACCTGAAATATGAAATTGCAAGAATGTGGAGAATGAAAGGTGATGTTATTCCAGTAGTAATAGGGGCATTAGGGACAGTGACAAAGCAGTTCGAGAAATGGATACAGAAGCTGGATTTGGAAATTACAGTTGAAATGTTACAAAAACCTTGTTTACTAGGAACAGCAAGAATAATTCGAAAAGTACTGGACATGAAGTGAAAAGTGAAAGAGAAAGAAGCTACAATACCTAAGACCACTGGTTGTGGTCCGCTACTGCAGCTCATTCACCAAGATGTAAGACCAATCTTGAGAGTACCAGAAATAACAATAATAATAATGATAATAATAATAACAAAATAATAATGATAATAATAATAATAATAATAATAATAATAATAATAATAATAGTAATAATAATAATAATAATAATAATAATAATGATAATAATAATAATAATAATAATAATAATAATAATAATAATAATAATTAATAATAATAATAATGATGATGATAATTATCATCATCGTCATAATGATAATAACCATAACATCATAACATATCATAACAATAATAATGATATGATGATGATGATGATGATGATAGGATGAAGATAACAGTAACAATAACGGCATCAGTAATGATAAAGATGATGACAATAATAACAATAACAATATGAAGAAATTAAAGATATCATCATTACAACTACAACGGAAGCCCCGCCACGCCCAGAGGAGATGAGGCGAGGTAAGTATCCGCACAGCCCGCGGCGGAGGACAACCTGCGTAAATTTTCTCCTTGCAAGCTCCTTTTCTTCTCGAGTGCGATCCCTGCAGGGTGAGTTCTCGACCTGAGGCGAGGGCAAAGGCGAGGGCGAGGGCGAGGGCGTGGGATTATATTCTAGCCAGCGGAGACAAGACACCCGGGACTAATTGGGTTCTGGACCCAGGGATTACGGGCTTAAAATCTTGGTCCACAAAAGGACGTGGGGCGCATAACTATACTTCTACGCTCGGAAATACCCCCCCCCCCCCCTTGTCCTGCTTTTTTTAGGTGAGAAGAATAGAATAGAAATATGTGAAATGATGAATATATATTTTTCTTTCGAGATATATATGTATATATAAAAATACGGACTTATTTGTTCGCGGGGAAACTTTTTTGAGGGGGTGGGGGTAAATAGAACGAAATGTGTGAGATAATGAATGTAGAACTTTTTTATTTTATATGAAAGGCGTGGGCCGTAAATATTTGCAGGAATGAATACATGATCACTATTTTTAGGGAAAAAGTAAAATCGAAATATGCGAAGGTATGGCTTTGTATGTATATAAACTTTTACGCTGGGAAAAATGGCTGAAAGGATGAGTGCATACACCCACAGAAACACGCTCACTCACTCCGGCACACACA
>NC_051389.1:28250940-28253440 GCF_015228065.2 Penaeus monodon
TTCATTGCCCCCTTTCCTTACCGTACCCTTACCTCAAACCTTTCCCTTTGCCTCCTTCCCTTACGCTTCCTTTGCCCTGACCCCCTCCCCCTCCCTCTTCTCTTACTCTCCCCTTATCTATATCCCTCTCACATTGCTCTACTTCCCCTGCCATCCTATACCCGAACCCCCTTCCCTTCCTCACAACCTTCCCTCCCTCTTACCTTAACAACCATACTTCATGCGCCCTTACACAACCCACGCTCTTCAGTCCCTGCTTTCGACTGACGCTTGGTCGGGTTTAATGCTACATAATTTTCATGATGGTTACTATAACTGTCTTTTGTTACTATTAACATGATTATTATCATTATCATCATCACTGGCATTATCATCATCAATAATATTATTATTGTTGATAATATTGGTAATATTATATTTCATTATTAATTTCTAATATATATGTTATGTTAATCAGTTTATTATGTTATCTTTTATTTATTATACTATATTATTATTATATTATCATATATTATTATCATATATATATTATTATCTATTATTATTAATAATATTATAATAATAATATAATAATAATTATATATTATATCATATATTATATGTATAATAATAATAATAATAATAATAATAATAATAATAATGATAATAATAATAACTAATAATAATAATTATTATTATTATTTACTATCATTATTATTATTGCTATTATTATTGTTATTATTGTTATTGTTATTATCAATATTATTATTATTATCATTATCATTATTATTATCTTATTATTATTATTATTATTATTATTATTATTATTATTATTATTATTATTATCATTATCATTATCATTATTATTTTATAATTATTACTATTTCTATAATTCTCATCATGATTTCATTATTGTCATCATAATGATAATAAGGATGATAATAATGATAATAATAATGATAATAATAACATTAATAATAATAATAATTAAGAGAATAATAATGATGATGATGATAATGATAATTATAATAATAATAATAATAATAACAATAATAATAATTTTATCATTTTTATTATTTTATTATTATTATTATTATTATTATTATTACTATTATTATTATTATTACTATTATTATTATTATTACTATATTATTATTATTATTATTATTACTATTATTATTATTACGATTGATATTATTATTATTATTATTATTATTATTATTATTATTATTATTATTATTATTATTATCAATCATCATCATCATCATCATCATCATCATTATCATTATTACTGTTATTATTATTTTTCATCATTGTAATCATTATCATTTTCATGATCTTTATCATCATCTTCCTATTGTCATTATGAAGATGTTTATTATAATTATCTTTAATATTGTTATTATTATTATTATTATTATTATTATTATTATTATTATTATTATTATTATTATTATTATTATTATTATTATTATTATTGTTATTATTATTATTATCATCATCATCATCATCATCATCATCATCATCATCATCATTATTATTATTACCATTATTATTATTATCATTATCAATGCTTTTATTATCGTTGTTGTTGTTGTTTTAATTATTGTTGATAATCATTACCACTGTCATTATTCTGCCATTCACTGTCATTGTTGTTATTATAATCACCATTATTGGGAATACGATTATCATAAAGACACAAATGATGATTATATCAGCACCATCATTCATGACATTTCATTCCAAACACACATTATTCACGGACATCAAATCCACATTCTTTCTTTTTACGGTAACCAACATATCCTAACAAGTAATGGTAATATATCAATACCTGAAAGCATTACAGACAAACAGACACGTGCAAACACAAGCAAAAAAAATACAAACAAACACGAGCAGACACAGTGTTAACACGTTAGAACACAAGTAAACTCTAACATAAATAAACACAAATAAACAGGCAAACACCAGAAAACACGAATAGGTAAAACTAAGCAGACACAAACAACAACTCACTCCCTCAAAAAGCTCACTCAAGTAAGTATACAAACACGCACAGCCTGCGGTCCAGCTCCTGCATTCCAGCCAGCTAGTTAATTGCTAGCTTTGTGCATCGGACTAGTTGGCAGCGGGAAAATTATATTGGAAGGATTTTTTTTAGGCAGAGCATTAATACAGCTGCAATAAGTTCTAGACATGATGGATTATAATGTGCAGTCAAATTGATTAGGTTTGGTAATTGAAAAGGATTGCGTATTTACGACGGAGAGAAATTTACCGTAGAGCAACGACATACCACCCAGGGCCTCATACTCCATTCTGGCACACACACATTCAGTGTGAATAAATCAGCAACACACATATACAATTATACACACTCAATGCTGGCACACACACAAACGTGTATATGTGTGTGTGTGTGTGTGTGTGTGTGTGTGTGTGTGTGTGTGTGTGTGTGTGTGTGTGTGTGTGTGTGTGTGTGTGTGTGTGTGTGTGTGTTTGTGTGTGTGTGCTG
>NC_051389.1:28258440-28265940 GCF_015228065.2 Penaeus monodon
TGTTCTTACATACATATACATGTATGTATGAATATTTACATAAACACAAACACAAACACAGTAACGTGTACACAAAGATGAATAGGGAAACAGCCACAGTAGAAAATGAAACTAAATCGTAACGTTTCGAACTCTTCACGAGTTCCTCTTCAGATGAATAAACCGAAATGGTTTATTCGTCTGAAGAGGAACTCGTGAAGAGTTCGAAACGTTACGATTTAGTTTTATTTTCTACTGTGGCTGTTTCCCTATTCATCGTATATTTACATATACACAGGTATGTAAGAGTATGCATGTATACACGTACACACACACACACGCACACACACACACACACACACACACACACATATATATATATATATATATATATATATATATATATATATATATATATATATATATATATATATATATTATATATATATATATAAATAATAAATTATATATATATATATATATATATAATATATATACATATATATATATATATATATATTATATATATATATATTATATATATATATTATTATAGTATATATAATATATATATTATATATAATATAATATATATAATATATATATATATATATATATAATATATTATTAATATATAATATATATATATATGTGTGTGTGTGTGTGTGTGTGTGTGTGGTGTGTGTGTGTGTGTGTGTGTGTGTGTGTGTGTGTGTGTGTATACGTATATATATTATATATATATATATAGATATATATATATATATATATATATATATATATATATATATATATATATATATATTATTTCTAATATCATTTTCACCATTTAAGCAAAAGTCTGTCCCCCTTCATCTGAAAAATACATTTCCCCGTATGATCTCCAGCTCCCTCGGCGCCTTCCCCTCGTAATCTCCCTCCCTCATAATTCCTTCCTCTCTCCGTTCCCAGGAACTCCATCCTTCCACCGTCAACAGCAGCAGCAGCAGATGACGTCAGGCACTCCCTCCGCCTCCTCTTACCCTCCCCTCCCTCCATCCACTATTACCCTCCCTTCCCCCCACCCCCCTTCACCTCTCGTGTTCTCCCCTCCCCTCTCCGTCCCCTCTCACCTTCCCCCCTCCCCCTCTGTCCCCTCTCACCTTCCCCCACCCTCCCTCCGTCCCCTCTCACCTTCCCCCACCCCCTCCGTCCCCTCTCACCCTCCCCCACCCCCCCTCCGTCCCCTCTCACCTTCCCCCCTCCCCCTCCTTCCCGCTGGCCAGCCCACACGTCCAGCTGTCTTCTTCTTTTCGGGAACTTCGAACACTTAGCTGCATCTTCCTTCTACACGCGCCCAATCTCCCAAGAAAGCCTCGCCTTCACTGCACTGCCCGTCATCAGCTGTTTCCTGGGCCAATTTTTTTCTCCTGTTTTATTTTGTGTGATCTTTTCTTTTGATGACTGCTTGGTGTTTCTTTTTTTTTTGTAGGGAGGGAGAGGTGGTGAGTAGGAGGAAAGGAAAGGGAATATATAAGGAGATGGAAAAAAATGAATAGAACAGAGTTATATATCATCATACATTCTGTCTCTCTTTTCGATCTATTAGAAGAACAGGAAAGGTAATAATGACAAATGACAACTATAAATGCTCACTGAATATCCCTCCTATATCATAAGGGAGGGATATATATCAACATGCCAGCAATACACAAAATTCTTCCTATCTTCTCTTCTTATCTTTCTCCAAAGTTATCGTTGCCTCAGCGCCATCAAATCATCCTAACATTGTATAAAGAATTCTAAAAATTGGTAGAGAAATATACAAGAAGTCGGCAAACATACGAATCACTCGCGCGGCCCAAACAAATTCCTTGTCTCGGGGTTGCCATGAAGGAAATAATTGGAAAATAGTTGGACTCAACTGGAATGTTGGGCCGCCATGCGAAGGGGAGGCCGGGGCAGGGGGGGGAGGTAAGTAGGTGAATGGAGAGAGGAAGGAAGGAGGGGAGAAAAGGGGAGGAGGGGAGGGTGGTAAAAGGGAAGAGGAATGAGGGTGAGAGAGAGGGATGAGGAAAGGAAGGGAGGAAGGAAAGAAGGAAGGGCAGGATAAAAAAGGAGATAGGGAGGGCGAGAAAGGAAGGAGAAAGGATAGTTGGTGGCAGAGGATATGAAGGATAATAGAGGAGAAAGGAAGGACTGAGGAAGGTGGGTACGAGGGAGAAACGAAGGAAAGAGCCAAGGAAGGGAGAAGAATGGAAGGAAAGGGTTTTCATAAGATTGGAAACAAGGGAAGAAAGAGGGAGACAGGATGAAGGGGAAAGAGAAGAAGGGCAAGGGGGGGAAAGAGAAGAAAGTGGGGAAGGAGAGAAGGAAGTGAAGGAGAGAAAGGAGAAAGCAGTTCAAATGATTAAGAAAGAAGGACGAGGAGAAAGGAATAAGAAAGGTAGGAAGGGAGGAGGGAAGAAAGAAGAGAAGTAGGGAGATAGGAAGAAGAAAGGAAGGGAAAGAGGAAGAATGAAGTAGAAAGAGAAAGAGGAAGAAGGAAGGGATAAGGAAAATAAGAGAGAAAAATAAGGAAAAGTGAAACAAAGAGACTAAGAAAACGGGGAAATGGGGATAAAAGTAAGACCGAAGAAAAAATCAAGAGGAGGGAAAGAGAGAAAGATGAGAACCACGGAGGGAAAGGATAACGGGGAGAATAACAATAATAATGTTGAGTCTCGCGGAAGAAAAAAAAAATGGAAAAGGAAAAGGTAGGATTATGCAAAACACGAAGCCATGGCACTGAGAGCGAGTCAGAAAACAATCAAGAGAAATGGGCTAGAATTCAAGAAACTAAGGGCAGATAAGGTCACACATGTTTCCAAAGTTCAGACACAGTTATGGTGATAAGCACACACACACACACACACACACACACACACACACACACACACACACACACACACACACACACACACACACACACACACATACACACACACACACACACACACACACACACGTGTATAGATATACATACACAAATGTGCACACACTTAAAAACATACAGAAACAAGGACATGCAAACACAATGAACGTGTTGCAATAACCAAAATGAGTGAATAAACGCAAATTTCGATTTCAGGTCATCAGTGATAGTCGAAGAAATTATCATAATACTGTGATAACAATGTACACCTTCCATAAACGTGATTTTCCAGCGGGGATGTGTGTGGACTTACAAACACAGACATGTGTGCTTGCGTATGTGAGCCTGTGAGTGTCCGAGGGAGTGAGTCCGTCTATGTTTGTATTTGTCCACGTGTTTGCATTTTTGTATTGTATTGATGTTAGCCTTTGGGCTTAAAATAGCGCGTTAGCAAGCGAGGGTTGCATGATTGCAATTGCGAGAATGTGTGCGAATAGATGTTACCACATAAACAATACACTTCGTTTCTTGGCAAAGAAGGAAACTACAGAGTCTGCAATATCAGCCAGGAGATAACGATCGCAAGGAAGAATGAAGGATGACCAATCATCACAGAGAGAGATGGACGATGTGAGTGATAATGGAGGTGGGCAGGAATAGGGAGGTGGAGGTGGGCATGGAGAGGGTGGAGGGAGAGTGGGGAGAGTGAGATGTGGAGGTGGGAAGGAGTGAGTGGCAGGAGATGGGAGGAGGCTGGAGGGGGCAGGGACACATGCGGGTTGTCAGGTCGATAATGACGTGTCTAAAATCTGTATCGGCTTTCTGTTATGGACATCGATAAAGGGATTTTTAGTATCACGCTAATCAGAGGTAGCACGTGGGTCTCGAGGCAGGTCGGGCCGAAAGTGTAATTAAACCACACTTGTCGTTGGTGAAGGTGAATTGATTTCATCTTCCTGTTTGGCTAGCTTATGCTTCCATACGTGTGCACGCGCCGTCGACACAGGGGCTTGAGTAATAAACAATGCCACATCATCCAATATTGAATCGACTTGTACAGGAAGTATTCAGTACACCTGTCCAGGTCGACCTCACTTAGGGGACTTGGCACCCGGGGTAACACGAATACCTATATGTACTCATTCATATTAACATACAGTCGTATGCTACTAAAGGTAGACAAACACGCATAGTCCTTCCCCTGTCCAAATACAATCTCAAACCACTGTAGAAAGCCGTATGTCTCATCAATAGCTGACCGGCCACACATCACGACACCGCGGGCACGACACACTAAGATATTCAGAGCATTTTTTTCTTTTCTTTTTCTTTGTCCTGGGAGTGAAAATAAGTGACGTTATTACTGTGTTCCCATGGCCACGCAGCGTGCTCATGCAAACCGGCGAACGGCAAGTGCGATTTAAATCCTTAAAGCAAGGTTATTGCGAGTAGGAACGAAACACGAGAAAAAAAGAAGACAGAATTCTTGGATTATCCCAAGGTTGCGTTACAGGGAAGCGTGAGTCATTCATTTTTTCATCGGTTTATATAATCCTATGTGGTGATTATTACCAACTGTGTCATCCAAATTCGGGGAATCCAGTAACATACGGTTCAGACGCACAAAAACAAACAAAAAGACTAAGCGCATCCATGCTTAATGCAAACAAAGTATTTCAGTATTCCAGACCGGGTCATTTCCTCGCCGCGGTTGTCACATCAACATTGATTGCAAGTCATGACCCCGAGGCTGAAAATTGGGAATGTTGGCAACTTTGGGGTTTCGGATTCCAAGATTGAATTTTCGTTTCTTGGAATGCGGTGGACGGAACGCGGGAATAACGCTCTTACACTTACAACTAAATTCACGTGTACGTGTATTTTTGATAATGCGTAATTCCTTTGATATCAAGAGCGGTTTTTTTAATATTCATGGATATGATATATTTTGCGTAGAATATTCTCAATACATCAAATGTTCGTTTGAAATGTTTATAAGAATAATTCTTTTACGATTGTTGTTATTAAAAATTGACCTCTTTGTGTGTGCGAACGCATATACACGAACTCGTAAACAGAAAGTGTCTGCTCATGAATGCGCACACATGCACACTGACAGAATATTTAAGTAGGCACGTGTCCTAATCTGCCTTGGGATATTTTGTATCTGCATTATTCATATATTCATAATGACTTTTGTTCTCTCCCATATCTGTTGCGAAGAAATACGGTTATTCTCACAATTAGCCTGGTTGTGGAAGCTTATAACCATTAATTTCCGTAGAATAAGTACACTTGGACGATTTTACTTGTGCATGAGTGAAAATGTAAGTAAACATGAGAACGCACATGCAAGGAAGCAAACAAACACACAGACAGATATATACACACACATATATATACACAGAACACACACAAACAATCCGACTAACAAACACAGCACTACGGAAGAGCAAACGACACCCTCGGAACAAAACCAAGACAAACGAGTTTCTCCTCCGACCAAGACTGGAACAGTAGCCGACGCTCAAGCAACACTATATGTATGTTAATGAAGAGGAAGTTAACGGGAAGACATGGTGGATACATGTCAACTGTACATTTGTGAGCCACACAACGAGAGGGGGCCTGGCACAATGGCTGGGGAGGAGGAGGGGAAGGGGGTCGGGAAGAGGGGAGGAAAGGAGATGGATGGGAAAGGGAAAGGGATGTAGATGGGGAAGGGACAAGGGGAAAAGGAGGGAGGGAGAGAGATGGGGAAGGGGAGGCAGAAAAGGAGGGAGGGAGATAGATGGGGAAGGGGAGGGGGGAAAAGGAGGGAAGGAAATAGTTGTGAAAGGGAGAGAGAAAATGTGATGGTGAAGGAGAGGAGGAAGGTAGGGAAGGAGATAGATGGAGAAGAAAGAAGGGAGAAAGAGGAAAGAAATGGGACAATATATAAATAGAGAAGGGAGGGAAGGGGGAAAAAGAGTGATGGGGAATATATGGGAGGGAGAAGAAATCTAAATGATGAAAGGAGGGAGGGGAAGACGAGGAAACAGATTAAGTAAAAGGGAAGGAGAAAGAAACAACAGAGGAGGGATGGAAGAAGACAAGGATATAAATGGTAAGGGAGAAAGAGGGGTAGAAGGGAGAGAGGGAAGCAGAGGAGAAGAAGAGAAGACGAGAAGGGGAGAGAGGACAGAGGCCATACATGAGGAAGGGAAAAGGAAGGGAAAAGAGGAAGCAAATGAGGAGGAGGAGAAGTGGAGAAGGAGGAAACTTATGATGATGAGGGAATAAGGAAGGGAGGGGAGGTTTAACAGGAGAGGAGGGAAGGAGTTAGCTGATAAAAGAGAATGGGAAGGGAGGAAAGGAATGAAAAATAAAAAAATAAAAGTGAGAAAGAGAAGAATAAAAGGAGGAGGAGGAAGGGAAATGGTAAGAGTGGGAGGAGGAAGGAAGATAATATAGGGGAATAATGTCAAGATAACGCAGTGAATGGGATGATAACTGCCATTCCTCAGGTCACAAGTCACTAAAATGTCAATATTTACTCTCTAATCTCTTTCTCTCACTCACTCTATCTATCTATCTATCTATATTTTTATCTATCAATCTCTCTCTCTCTCTCTCTCTCTCTCTCTCTCTCTCTCTCTCTCTCTCTCTCTCTCTCACTCTTTCTCTCTTTCTCTTTTATATATATATATATATATATATATATATATATATATATATATATATATATATATATATATATATATTATCTATCTATCTATTTACCTATGTTTCAAGCTGTCTATCAGTCAATTTATCTATCTATCAATCTATCTATCTATCTATCTATCTATCTATCTACCTATCTTTCACTCTATCTATCTATCCATCTACCTACCTACCTGTCTGTGTCTCCCGTGTTTTTCTCTTTTGGCTCTCTATAATTAGTATGACAAAGGATCATAATGCTGATCACAGGACGGACTGCCCATCCTAATGACGTCTTGGTTAGACTCCATTTTCAAAGCATTTGCGTCACTGCCAAGCCTCTTATGAACTCTTGTCGTTGAACCAGAAGTCTGTTCTCTCGCATTTCTTTGTCTCATTTTTATTTGTTGTCATTTCTTTCCTTGCTCTTTTATTTGTATATCTGTTCATCTATTTATCTATTCTTATTATCATGACCTTGATATCTCATTCGAACGCCGTTCATTTGTTGTTATTTTTATTTTTCTATATCTACGTCTGCAACGATTTTTGTTTATCTGTTTTCTGTTTCTCTTTCTTAATTCTTTTTATCTTGCCGTCGCTTGTTTATCAGTTTATACTGATGCTAGGATACGATTGCCAATAATGAATATGCACATAAGATTAATGGATGAATAAACTGATAGTATATGAATCTGAATACGCTTTAGATAACAAACCAGTCAATAAAATGCAAACAAAAGGGATAGAGATACTGAACCGAAGAAAAACAAGGTATTCTTCAGTTATAATGAAACATCTTCCAGAATTGTTCTCGTGACATTTGCTATTTAGAATGACTTAGGGAAAAAAAATAACATGAAATATCTTTTGGTTGTGAATCATTTCATTTTTACGAGCGAAGTAATTAAAGCCTTAGGAACTTGTGGATCTTTAGAATTAAT
>NC_051389.1:28268440-28275940 GCF_015228065.2 Penaeus monodon
ATAATAATAATAATAATAATAATAATAATAATAATAATAATAATAATAATAATAATAATAATAATAATAATAATAATAATAATAATAATAAAAAGGATAATAATAACAATAAAAATATTAATAATGATAATCACAATAATAATGATAACAGTATTAACAATAATAATTGTACTGATGATAGTAATGATGATATTAACACCAGCAATGATTATAGTAATAAAAATGACAGTAATGATAACAATATCCAACAAAAATTTACGTAAATGCAGAGATTTTTTTTTTTCAATTGTATGAAAATGATTATGATATGAGTATAATGCGTAAGCTGCGGGGAAAAAGATAACATAGCCACTGGGAATGGCGTTATCCGTACCATGAAATTATTGCAATCATTTCGTACTCATGCAATCAAGCAGAGCCAGTGGGTGCAATGAAGCAAGAGCGATCAATAGAGGCTGTAAGTGCATTTGCAATTACTACGGCCGGATAGCAGATGAACATTTGGGTCCGTCTGTTATTGAACATGTCTGGAAGGGGAAGGGAGTGGAGGAAAGACTAGGAGGAATGAAGGGAGAGACAGAGAGAGGGGGGAGGGAGAGAGAGAGTGAGAGAGAGAGAGAGGGGGGGGGCAGACAGACATACAGAAACCGAGAAAGCTGAGAGAGAGATACAGCCAGACAGAACAGAAAAAAGAGGTTGAGAGAGAAGGGCAGAGCGAGAACACACACACACACAGAAAGACAGGAAGAGAGAGAGATCTAAATCCCGAAACGACTGACACAAGCAGGTAATCACCCCATTGGAAAACTGCTTCGCCATCTTAAAGAGGACTTTTAAAGAGAGAGAAAAAAATCTTTCGGGAGACGGAAGCTTTAGAGATGTTGCAGAAAATGATAAACAGATAAAAAAGAAAAGAGACTATAATGATCTTCAAATGAAGAGAAAGAAAGGGATCAAAGGGTTTAAAATTAAGAGAAAGAAAAATGTGAAGAATCAGAATGAGTGGATAAGGAGAGAGAGAGGGAAAAAAGAGTAACAAAAGAGATAAAAGAAAAGATGTACAAAAACACAAGAATAAGATAACATCAAAAAAAGTTCTTCGTCAGAATTCCGAAAAAGTCACAAAGGCGTAGCTCTCTCATGGCGGTTGAAGGGGGCCTCATCTGACACACATTTATATGCTGCCCTAATACGTCCACGATGGCTCCTCCACTCCGCCTCCACTTTCCTCGGGCTCCTCCACCCTGCCTCCAATCCGTTCAAAAGAGGGAGACCTTTAAAATAGCTATGGAAATGAATGAAAATGAAGTGATTGTAAACAAAGACAAGTCAGCATTTGTACACAGCTTTCCGTTCGTGGTCGATGAGGCTAACTGTTGCTCTTCTCATTTCCCTGAATGGTCTCTCAGAGACCTTTGCATTAGCGACTGAGAGAAGATCAGGATCTTCAAATCGAAAAGCTGTCAACACTCAGGGACACGTAAAAGGCCGCTTCGCCCCTTGCCGACCACGTCTAACAAGAAAAGAAATAAAAAAGGCCGGCGACGCAAGACTGGGAGGCTGCATCCAGGCGGCACCCCCCTGTGTATTCCCGGCCGCAAAAGGTCACGCCGCCTCAGAGGATGAGGCCGATCCCCTCTCGCTCGCGCTGAGAGGCCGGACTCTCCTGCCTTGTGCCGAGTGAATGCCTCGTTTAACACTGACTTGCGAGAACCAAGGAACATGAGAACGCTACATCCCGTCGCTGTGAATAGCCCTTTGTGCGATCCCCTGCGAAGGCTGCGGTGCCTCGGGCGGACGCCTCCGCGTGCCTGCCGGTGGTTCCACGACCTCTGTATATACATACAGTTGTTCAAGGTGCCTTCAGGGCCGCCGTGGTTCCTCCATATCTGCATTGGCTCTGGGGCGTGGTTTGAGGATCAACCTGGAATCCAAATGGGTTTCCAGGGGCACAGTTGACCTTGACTTTGTATCCAGAACCATTGGACTTTGAGCGGACTTTCGGGACAGCCTTGTAATATAAGTCCCTTGTGGATATTGCTTTGTCTTCCAGGAGCGCCGAGGACCTGGATGCGCTTCCAGGAACACTAACCACGGATTCAGAGGATCATCGAGAGCTTTCGTGGTTCTTCTAAGAAACGTCTTACGCATGAGTTCTTCCATGATAAAAGTTTCTGAAAACAAATCATGAGGTTTTATATATTACCCAATGTACCTGGCTGATCTGCCGAAATTTTAATACAGTGTGGAATCAGTGTCTACAAATGTATAACAAATCAATGGCTCTGGCTCGACGAATGGTATTAAGTATAATTTCAAATGTGTTGCGTCACGTCACTAAATATCCAGTGCACGGGTGAGTCTCACTGAATCTATATCACAGAATATAAATAGATATAGATCTTAAATTGTACAAAGGAGCCTAGATGTCCTCAAGAAAGATATCACTTCTCTTACCTCTCTTCAGTCTCTAGAATTTACACAGGGATATATAGCATTGCTAGGAGTTTGGCATCGAACAAAGAAAAGAGTCACCCCTCTACCCTCGACGACGGATCACGTTTTCTATCAGGCGGCGTGCTACACATCGGCCTCCCGAGAGACACTTTTCTGCGTCGCACCGGCGGAGACAGCGGAAAGGCGCCCGAAGTAGGCCTTTGCATCTGACAGCTGCGGCAACAAGTCTTTGTCTGCAGTCCCAAGCAAGTTGCCACCGGCCGCTTGGGTTCAGATGCCACGCAGTACCGCCGCAGAATGGATTCCCTGTCGTTGGATTTTCCCTCTCTCGCGCACACACTTTCGGCTTTTGTCATTTCAGTTTCATTTGGTGGAAATTAGAGAGAGAGAGAGAGAGAGAGAGAGTGAGAGAGAGAGAGAGAGAGAGAGAGAGAGAGAGAGAGAGAGAGAAGAGACGAGGAAGAGAGAGAGAAGTTTAGTTTGGTTGGATTCCATTTGACACAATGATATTCTTGGTGGTGACATACTGTCTGCTTGATTTTGCTCACGTGTGTGTCTGCTGATGCTGACTCGGCGGAACCGAGTCCTTGCCCGCCGTGGTGCCCAGCCACAGCAGTAACCTCCAGGCGACAGTTGCAACTTCTCGAGCCTGGGCGGGGCGCGAACCGCCGACCCCTCGGATGAGAGGCCGACACGTTACCACTGTACTAGCCCGGAGGCTAGTACAGAGAGAGAGAGAGAGAGAGAGAGAGAGAGGGAGAGAGGGATAGGGGAGAGAAGAGAGGAGAGAGAGGGGGGGGGAAGGAGAAGGGGGAGGGGGGGAAAAAGAGAGAGGGGAGAGGGGAAAAAGAGAAAAGAAGAGAAAAAGAGAGGAGAGAGAAGGAGAGAGAGAAGGGAGAGAGAGAGAAAGAGAAAGGGGGGAAGGGGGGGGAAGAAAAGAGAGAGAGAGGGGAGAAGAAAAGGAAAGAGAGGGAGGGGGGAGAGAGAGAAGAGAGAGAGAAAAGAGAGAGAAAAAGGAGAGGAGAGAAGGGGGGAAGAGGGGAGAGAGAGAGAGAGAGAGAGAGAGAGAGGGGGGGGGGGGAAGGGTGGGGGGGGGGGGGGGGGGGGGGGGGGGAAAAAGGGGGGGAAGGGGGGGGAAAGGGGGGAGGGGGGGGGGGGGGGGGGGGGGGGGGGGGGAAAAAAAGAGAGAGAGAAGGAAAGAGAAAGGGGGGGGAAAAAAGAGGAAGGGGAGAGAGGGAGAGGAAGAAGAGAAGTGAGGAGAAGGAGGAGAGGGGGGGGAGAGAGAGAAGAGAGAGAGAAGAGAGAGAGAGAGAGAGAGAGAGAGAGAGAGAAGAGGGGGAAAGGAGGAGAGAAGAGGGAGAGAGAATAGAAAGAGATGTAAGGAAGAGAGGAAGAGACAGAGAGAGACAGAGAAGAGAGAGAGAGAGAAGAGAGGAAGAGAAGAAAGAAGAGAGAGAAGAGAAGAGAGGAGAGAGGAGAGAAAAGAGAGAGGGGAGAGGAGAGGAGAAGGGGGGAAAAAGGAGAAAAGGGGGGAGAGAGAGAAGGAGAGAAATAGAGAGAGACTGAGACAGAGACAGAGAAAGCATCCAAATGACAACTGTAATAATGCTGTCGGCGGTTCCTGATAAAACGATAATAACGACAGGTATTCGCTCGTATCGGCCAGCCTCCGAACCATACACTTCACACTCCCCCCCCCCTCCCACCCTCGAGACCCCAAAGGCGAAAGCTCAAGCCCGGAGTGATTTAATCAACGATGTTAACAAGCTTTCACTTCTGGGGGATTTTCTATCCGGCGCTATCCAATCGCGGGGGGTTATATAGTACCCAATGTTACCATGGCTGATTGCCGAATTTTTAATACATGTGGAATCATTGTCTTAAAAAATGTATAACAAATCAATTCTCTGGCTCGACGAATGGTATTAAGTATATTTCAAATGTGTTGCGTCATCGATTCACTAAAATATCCAGTGCAACGGTTGATTCTCACTGAATCTATTCACAAATATAAATAGATATAATCTTAAATTGTACAGAGCCTAGATGTCCTCAAGAAAGATATCACTTCTCTTACCTCTCTTCGTCTCTAGACTTTACACAGGGATCTATAGCATTGCTATGAGTTTGGCTCCGAACAAAGAAAGAGTTCACCCCTCTACCCTCGCGACGATCACGTGTTCTATCTGCGCGGCTACACATTCGGCCTCCCGGTAGCGCTGCGCGCCTGAGTATTCAGAGAGAGGACACTTTTCTGCGTCCGCACCGGCGGAGACGAGCGGAAAGCGGCCACGAAGTAGCCTTTGCATCTGACAGCTGCGGCAACAAGTCTTTGTCGCTGCGTCCCAAGCAAGTTGCCAATCCGGCCGTTGGGTTCAGATGCCACCAGTACCGCCGCAGAAATGATTCCCGTCCGTTGGTTTTCCCTCTTCTCGCGTGCACACACTTTCGGCTTTTGTCATTTCAGTTTCATTTGGTGGAAATTAGAGAGAGAGAGAGAGAGAGAGAGAGTGTCTGCTTGATTTTGCTCACGTGTGTGTCTGCTGATGCTGATTCCGGCGAACCGAGTCCTTGCCCGCCGTGTGCGCAGCCACAGCAGTAATCCTCCCAGGCGACAGTTGCAACTTCTCGAGCCTGGGGGGCGCGTGAACCGTCGCCGACCCCTCGGATGAGAGGCCGACCGTTACCACGTACTAGCCCGGAGGCTAGTACAGAGAAGAGAGGAGAGAGAGAGAGGAGAGAGAGAGGAGAGAGAGAGAGGAGAGAGAGAGAGAGAGGAGAAGGGGGGGGGGGAATAGAGGAGAGAGGAGAGAGAGAGAGATAGAGAGAGAGAAGAGTAGAGATAGAGAGAGAGAGAGAGAGAAGGGGAGAAGAGAGAAGAGATAGTGTACCCAGTACGAGAGAGCCGAGTGATAGACCCTTCACGAGAGAGCCTCACCGTCCCTCACTAGTCGAGAGGAGTCCCAGTCAAGAGAGAGAGATCTACGACCGTCAGCACAAGAAGAGTGAGAGGAGATAACCCGTGAGACAGTCAGCAGCTCAGAAAAGAAGACCGATGCAGCCGTCAGAGAGAAGGAGAAAGAGAGATGTGAAAGGAGGAAGAAAAGAGAGCGCTGGAGAGAGAGATACGGAGCACAAGAATGACAGACGCTTCCGCAGAGATGAGTAGCAGAAGCGGTCGCAGCCAGCTAGACCGAGAGAGCGGGGCAGTTCCAGAAGATATCGAAGTAGAAGAGAGAGGAGAGAGAGTTAGAGAAATTACTGAGCCAGATCGAGCCATACGACGAAGTACCGTCTCCATCGGGAGAGAGGACAAATAAACAATGCTCATAGGCCTCCCCCTCCCTATCCCTCCCTCCCCTTCGCCCTCTCCCCCCCTCTCTGCCCCTCCCTCTCGTCCCCTCCCTCTCTCACCTCCCTCTGCACCTCCCTCCCCCTCTCTCTCCTTCTCTCCCCTTCTTCCATCGTCTCTCCCGACCTCTCTCTCTCTTCTCTGCTCTTCTCTCTCTCTCATTCTCTCTCTCTCTCTCTCTCTCGATCGCGCTCTCTCTCCTCTCTCTCTCTCTCTCTCGCCCCTCCCTCTCTCGCTCTCCATCCCTCCTCTCCCCACTTCTCTCACCTCTCTCTCTCTCTCACTCTCGTCTTCTCTCTCCTCTCTCTCCCTCCTCTCTCTACATCGTCTGCAGGCAATGAGATGCTCATGGGGCCTCCACTCCTCTCTGCGCTGCTTGGCCGCTCGCTGCCTGCACTGGGTACGCTCGACTCGTCGTCAATCTCCAATCGAAAAGACCTCTCTCACTAACCATTCTCTCTCTCTACAGTCCATCGTCATCCTCCCTCTCTCTCGTCTCTCTCCTCACAAATTCTCTCAGATACAGAGGCTCTTCATCTTCCGGCAATCTGCTCTTCTCTCTCACGGCGTCACTACCTCCTCTCGTGGCGCAAGGTTCGCATAAATACCTCGGCAGTACTATCTCTCATCCATCACTCTCTCTCGTCCCTCTCATCGTCCTCCTCTCTCGGAGAGACGTCTGTGTAGTGTGCCTTCTACGCATTCTCTCTCCTCTCTTCCCTCCCTCCCGCTCCCTCCCTCCTCCCTCCCGACACCGTCCCTCCTCTCCCCCTCCCTCCGCCTCCGCTCACCTCTCTCCACTCCCTCTCTCGCCTCTCTCCCCATGTCAGTCGAGCTCCGTCCCCTACCACGCCCTCTCTCTCTCTCTCTCCCCTCTCTGCCTCACCTCTCTCCCCTCTTCCACTCTCTCCCTCTCTGTCTCTCCCCGCCCCCTCTTCTCTCTCTCCTTCATCCCCACCCTCCGACGTCTCTTGCTTTCCTCTCTCTCCCCCCTCTCTCTCTCCCCCCCTCTCTCGGTCTCCTCGCCCCACCTTCTCTCCACCCTCTCCAGCCTCTTCTCTCCGCCCCCTCATCTTCTCCTCTTCTCTCTCGTCTCCCCTCTGCTCATTCTCTTCCCCCCCGTCCCCCTCGTGTCTCTTCTTCACCCTCTCTCGTCTCTCTCTCATCCCACTCGTCTCTCTCTCTCTCCCCCTCTCTCTCTCTCCCCCTCTCTCTCTCTCCATCCCCCCTCCCGCTCCCGACCCCTCCTCTCTCCTCTCTCCTCTCTCTCTCTCCTCTCTTCTCTCTCCCCCTCTGCGACGACCCCCACCCATCTTCCTTCAGCTATCTCGCTCCCACTCTCCTCCCCCCTCTCTCTCTTCTCCTTCTTCTCTCTCCGGTCAGTCCTCGCTCCATCTCTCTCTCCTCCTTCCTTCGTCTCTCTCTCTCTCTCGCTCTCTCTCGCTCGATCATCTCTTCATCTCTCTTTCTCTTCTCATCTCTCCCCTCGTCTCTCTCGTCTACACTCTCGTCTCTCATCTCTCTCTCTTCTCTCATCGTCTCTCATCGATTCTCTCTCCTCTCATCCTCTTCATCTCTCTCACTCTCTCTCTCTCTCTCTCCCTCCTCTCTCGCCCTCTCCCTCTCTCTCCCTCTCCCCCCTCTCTCCCCCCCCTCTCTCCCCCCCTCTCTCCCCCCTCTCTGTCCACTCT
>NC_051389.1:28282352-28284852 GCF_015228065.2 Penaeus monodon
CCCTCTTCCTTTATCTTAATTTAGTTAATTTACTTGTCTATACCTTTTCACAAACACTCACGCATATAGTGTGTGTATATATATATATATATATATATATATATATATATATATATATATATATATATATATATATATATAGATAGATAGATAGATAGATAGATAGATAGATAGATAGATAGATAGATAGATAGATATAGATATAGATACAGATATGGGTGTATTTATATATTCATGGCATTTTTTTCCATTCTCTTCCCTCATTCATGTCCTCTGACCTCTTTCTCCCCTCCACCCCCCCCCCCTACCCCGTTTGCCACGAGTACCCCCGCGAAAAGTCTATCCGGGTTATCCTGACACCGGGTCGACTGCAGCGCCATAAAGAACTTACGAGGAACTATGAATCCTGGATAATGGGAAGGCGCGTGGAGGGAAATGGATATTGGATATGTCCACGAAGACGAGGAGAGAGGCGAGAAGGAAGGAAAGAGAGGCTGAGGGGAGAGGAGAGGGGAAGGAAGGAACAAGTGAGATGTTCAAGGAGACGATGAAGGAAATAGGCTAACAAAAACGAAATAAAGAAATAAATATATATTTTTTTATACAGATATTGTTCTATATCCGTGATTTATTCATCTGTTTCATGTATTTCTCCTCATTTGTGTACAACAGTGATTGTTTCAATAATCCACAATAATATTAGACACGGCGTTGGCAAAGCTTCACAGTGCAATGATCGAGTCGCTGAAGTGGTGCCAATCCTGTGACAAATGTAATACTAATAAATGTTTAATATGACAGCTAGAATGACAGTATAAGAAAAAAAAGTAAATCACAAAAACAACAACGGACGCTCGTAATAACAATAATAACATTAAATAGCGATGCATTTATATGTAGGTCTATATTCTCCATATGATGGCTACATATTCATAAGCGTATAAAGACCAAAGTCGCCTCCTGTCCTTGCATCGCGGAGGCAGAGCACTCGCTGTGCCAAAACGACCCTTGCTCACAGGATGTTTGTTCCTGCGTTTCTCACGAGGTAATTGCAGTCATCTCGCTCTAATTGGGCAGTTAGCGCGCGCCGAGAGTCGTTCGCACACACGCCGAGCTGTTGACACCAAGCCTTAATCAAATCTTGAATTACTGAACGGCGCGAGGGAACCGCCGTTGCTCAAGCTGGCCGGGGCTCATGTGCGCGCGGAACGATCGACCGAAGGTCAGGTTCGCCCGAAATTGGGCTGACATTTGCGGGCGGGATGCGGGCGGGAGATGCGGACAAGATGCGAGTGGGATACGGACGGGATGTGGGTGGGATGCGGACAAGATGAGGGCGGGATGAGGGCGGGATGCGGGCGGGATGCGGACGGGATGCGGGCGGGATGAGGGCGGGATGCGGACAAGATGCAGTGGGATACGGACGGGATGCGGGCGGGATGCGGACGGGATGCGGGCGGGATGAGGGCGGGATGAGGGCGGGATGCGGACAAGATGCGAGTGGGATACGGACGGGATGCGGGCGGGATGCGGACAAGATGAGGGCGGGATGCGGACGGGATGCGGGCGGGATGAGGTCGGGATGCGGGCGGGATGCGGACGGGATGCGGGCGGGATGAGGGCGGGATGCGGGCGGGATGCGGACAATATGCGAGTGGGATACGGACGGGATGCGGGTGGGATGCGGACAAGATGCGGGAGGGACGCGGACGGGATGCGGACAAGATGCGGGCGAGATGCGGACGGGCGCTTGGGACGCTTCTTATTTTGGAGTCTGTGGTGGACGGTGTTTGCTTTGGCAGGCTCGGTTCCTTTCACTCTCCTTCTCGCTATCTGATTTTTTTTTCTTTTCTTTTTTTGCGCTTCTCCTTCTCTCTCTTTCCTTCTCTCCTGTCTCTCTCTCCTTCTTTCTCGCTCTCATTCTCTCTCTCCTCTCTTTCTCTCTCTCTCTCTCTCTCTCTCTCTCTCTCTCTCTCTCTCTCTCTCTCTCTCTCCTCTCTCCTCTCTCCTCCTCGCCTCTCTTGTTCTCCTTCTCTCGCAAAGTGAGTCATTGCCATACCAGTCCCTTGTGAGCAGTAATTAGTGGTTTGCGAGCGGATGTATTTGCACTCCGCTGCCTCCGCGCGAGTGTGTCCGTGCTTTGCCTTCCAGCGAGGAGGCGCTCCGCTCGCGGCCCCGAGATGCGCCAGGGTGGAATTCCACAAGAGTTCAGATTTGCCCCGATACTAGGGAGTCATAGGCATAGAGCAAAATTATTGGTCATGTTTTTTTAATGTAATTTGAAGTGTAAAAAAAAAGAAACAGAAGGCAATTGAAATAAAAGAAATACCGTAGTCCTTTCCAGTATTCGATTTCCGTGTCAGTTATATGAATAAAGAATGTATACAAATAAATCTCGATGGTCAGATTAATTCCAAAATATTGTAAAGGAAGTGGCCAAGGAATAAGCTCTACGGGCGAAAACCCCCACTTCAGACGATGACATCAAATACACTGAGGG
>NC_051389.1:28314852-28317352 GCF_015228065.2 Penaeus monodon
ATGATTACCTAAAAAAAGGTACCACCGGCACTCTCCGTGGAAAGGAACTGGGGACCCTACCACGTACTCACTCCAAGAGCATCACAACGTGAAAACTGCAATTGAGTATCATGCTGTGACCACGGCGGCTCAGACATGAACCTACCGTTAAATGATGATGATGATCATTATTATAACTATAATTATTATTATTATTATCATTATTATTATTATTATTATTATTATTATTATTATTAATTTTATTGTTAATATTATTATTATCATTATTATTATTATTATTATTATTATTATTATTATCATTATTACTATTATTATTATCATTATTATTATTATTATTATTATTATTATTATTATCATTATTATTATTATTATTATTATTATTATTATTATTATTATTATTATCTTATTTTCAGCACCATCATCATCATTATTATAGTTAATATTATCATCATTACTACAATAATGGTAAATATGAAAATGATAATATTGATGATAATGATAATGATACAGATGGTGATGATCAGGGTAATAATGGTACTATGAATGATGATGATACTATTGCTACTATTAATAGCTATTATTATTAAAAGTAGTACTAGTAATTTTATTATTGTTATTATTATTATAATGATAATATTGATTATTGATGTTATTATTATAATAATAATAATAATAATAACAACAACAACAAAACAACAATAACTATTATCATTATTATTATTATCATTATTATTATTATTATTATTATAATGATAAAGATTAAAGTAATAATAATACTGATAATAATAATAATAATGATAGTAACAATAATGATGATGATAATAATAATAATAATGATAATAATAATAATGATGATAATACTGCTGCTACTACTACTACTACTACTACTACTAATAATAATAATAATAATAATAATAATAATAATAATAGCAATACTGATAAAGATAATTATAACATAATGACAATAATAACAACAATTAAAATAATAATAATAATAATGATAATAATGATGATAATAACAGTAATGCCAGTGATGAATTGTCCATTCATCCGCTTTAGTATCTACCTGATGGATGATGATAAATAATAATACATTCAAACCACAATAAATAGAAATAAATAAATGAAACAAAACGACCAAAAAGGAAAAAGAAACTAAAAAAAGAGAGAGAGAGGAAAAATCCTCTTCGTTCTCAAACATTTTAAAACACGCTATCAACTTTGCTCTCCTTCAAGATGCTGACGCAACTCCTCAGGGCCCAAACTCATTCGTATTCCGCGGGACTCTGCCATTTACACCAATAAGACAACGCAGCTAAAAATCTTAGTATATATATTCCTCTCTGTGACTTTAACTGCTCCCTCTCATCCGTGATTTCATATTCTTTGTTTCCTCACCAATGTTATGTTAAGGATTTGTGGGGTATTTCACTGTTTTTGGCATATTTTCGTTGTTGTTCGTCTTTTTGTTCATTTTAGCAATTCAGACTGTGTGAGTGAAATACGGTGAAAGTCTCCGTAGACTTATAAAGCAAAGATTCAGGACGTATTCACGATACATCAAAATTCCTTATATATACTTCCAGGCTATGATGATAATAGCATTAATAATCATATAGACAATGAAAATACTAACACCTGTAATAATCAGTGATACAATGATAACAATGATACTAACAACAGTGTTAACAATAGACATAATAATGATAATAATGGTGATAACAATGATGATAATAACAATAATGATAATTTTGATAACACCAATACCATCATTGTTTATAATGTTAATAATCATATTGATGAACGTGATAAAACAGCAACAACAATAACAACAATAATAGTAATAACAACAACAACAATAATAATAATAATAATAATAATAATAATAATAGTAATAATAATAATAATAATAATAATGATAATAATAATAATAATAATAATAATAATAATAACAATAATAATAATAATAATAATAATAATAATAATAATAGTAATGGTAATAATGATAACAACAATGATAACAGCAATAATACCAGAATTATCAATTAACAATTGATAATTCTGGTAATGGAAATGATGATAATCATGATAATGACGGTAGTTATTGCTGTTACTATTAGCAATGTTTTCATTATAATAAGAAGAATTTTAATGATAATAGTAATAACAATAATAATTATTATTATTATTATTATTATTATTATTATTATTATTATTATTATTATTATTATATTTAAAAAATAAATTAATAATGATGATAATAATAATAATAATAATGATAATGATAACAATAATAATAATGATGATGATAATGATAACAACAATGATAAGTGTTATTAGTATTTCATTTATTATCATATATTATCATGTGAATCTTATCATTATTATCATCGACACCATCACCACTATTTTCTATATAATTTTCATTATTACGCATATTATTTTCATTATCAAAATCATTGTCGCCATCATCAATAGGATTATGTCAGTATGAAACCCA
>NC_051389.1:28322352-28324852 GCF_015228065.2 Penaeus monodon
CGGTGCAGAGCCTAGAGCACAGCCGTTCGCACTCCGGCGGCTGCTACACTGTGCATAAAAGCTGCAGCACCGCCTCTTCTTCCAACACAAATGCTTCCAAGCTACATACAAGACAGGCAGGAGTTTTCCTCATACTCGGCCCCTCCAAGCACGGCGGTCTGGCGTGAAGGAGAGGGCAGATATGTTGCCCAATTCCAGCATTTACCAAACTTGCAAAGAATATTATGATTAGTGATGGTGATTATGTTGTTACTGCAATCCATTATCATGATCATTATCAACATTATCATCATTCTTGTTACTATTTGTCGTTTCTTACATCAGTAAGTGCCAATTCTATGAGTGGTACTATTCATAACATTTATCTCGGTACATCAACATTACCCGGGAACTTGAAACCGTCTAACTTTGAGGATAGCCCTTTTTTATTTCATTAATATCTAACTTGACAAATTCCCATGGATCCCATTTTTAATCTGTAGTTTAGTCTGGATTCATCTATGCATTGGCCGAAACGCCCTGCCTCCCCTCCGGGCCTCAAGAGATTTGCACAGCGAGAGATCTATATGCTCGATGTCTAAACAGATAATTGGGCCCTCTGAGACGGCAGCGCTGCTTCTTGATATTCTACACTTCCATCCTATGTATGTGAGTCTGCTTGCCTGTCTCTCTGTGTTTGTGCATACACATATAGGGCTGATGACCAGACAAAATTCAAGAAGTAAGAATATGAGGAGAAATAATAATGGAAGGAGGAGAGCGAGTATCAATGGACGAGAAAGACGAATAGGGAATAAACACACACACACACACACACAAAACAATATTAAGTGACATAGAAATAAAACACCAGCAATATTTAAGCCAAAATATGAAGAGAGAGAGAGAAACACAAAAAGGAAACGATGAAGAAACAAAAGGGAAAATGAACCAGCTGGTGTGGGAGGGCGATAAAGGAGGTTTGATGAGCTTTTGCCCTTTATGTCCCTCCCCTGAAGACGACGAGACGTATCTTTCGACGCTTCTTTTCTCTCTCTTTCCCTTCTTCTCTCCCTCTCTTTGTTTCTGTTTATCTTTCCTTCTTACTCTCTTTCTTCTTTCTTTCTTTGTCTGTCTGCCTTCCTGTGTGTCTCTCTTTCTTAATACGCGTGTCTCATAATATATTATATATATATATATATATTTATATATATATATATCTATAATATATATATATATATATATATTTTATATATATATATATATTACATATAAAATAAATATATATATATATATATATATATATATATATATATATATGTATATATGTATATATATATGTATATATTATATATATATATATATTATATGTATGTATGTATGTATGTAGTGTATATTTATATATGTGTGATATATATACATATATATACATATATATATATATATATATAATATATATATATATATATATATATATATATATATATATATATGTGTTGTGTGTGTGTGTGTGTGTGTGTGTGTGTGTGTGTGTGTGTGTGTGTGATGTGTGTGTGTGTGTGTGTGTGAGTGTGTGTGAATTCATAAACACGCACACACCACACACACACACACACACACATATATATATATATAATATATATATATATATATATATATATATATATATATATTGTGTGTGTACATATATATATATATAATATATATATATATCTATTATATATATATTATATGTGTATAATATATGAAAAAATGCATGTATAGCATAAATATATGGATGGATAGATAGGGAGATACAGATATATATATATATATATATATATAATATATATATATATATATATATATATATATATATATATAATATACATATATATTCACATATTCAAATATGCATGTATCCCTCCGCCTCATCTTCCCCCCTCCTCCCCCCGCGCGTCGGCGGCCGTGTACTCCCTGGCCAGTATGTGGGTCATTACCAGATGGCAGAGAAAAAAGGCCTCGCAGCGACCCAGAATTAGCAGCGTTGCCAGATCCGCGGCATCGAGCCCAGCTTGGATATAGGAGGGCAGAGGCGGGGGTGGATAAAAGGGATCTGGCACGTGTGTGCGGCACGCGCCGGAGGACACTGTGAAGCGATGGAGCTTTTGGATGCATGACGCTTGCAACAGATTAAATGAAAACTAAGTGCCCAATATGACGATGGCAGGAGATGATTCTGATAATGGTTGTAACGCTTCTGCTCAAACTACCAAGTGCTATCATTCTCATCATTATTAATGTAATCATCATTACTGTTATTATTATTATTGTTATTGTTACTAGTATTAACGTTACAATTGTTATAGTCTGCACCATTATCATTATCATCGTTATCACTTTTATTATCAGTATCATTATGATCATCATATTTGTTATTGTTACCATCATCATTATCATTATTCCCATCATAAACATCCTCCTCATCATTATCACTAATGTTATTATCATTATTGCTGTTGTTATTGTTATTGTCGTTGTT
>NC_051389.1:28329852-28332352 GCF_015228065.2 Penaeus monodon
CAGTCTTTTGATTTGCATTTGTCACATGGCAGACATGTCCTCTTTACAACCACATCCGGTAACCATCATATGCATAGTATAACGAGAAGGGCATGAATCGCATGGCTAGCCTCAGATGGCCAAAATATATCCAAGTGCATTTTATCGCAATTTATTTTTCGATATCCCGCTTTTCTCTTAGTCCAGAGGCTTAAGCCAACATTGTGATCCCGCGATAGCTTCCCAGACGAAAGGAGCGATCCCAGTTATCCGGATGACGTCACGCCGTATTCAGTGAGATAATGGGAGGATTAGTTCCCCGAGTCAGAGGAACTGCGTGCTCGAGTGGCTCTCTGGTCGTGTTTAGTGTTCAGCGTTCATTTGCGAAGAAGAAATGGCTAGTTGTGTTCTCCGGGGAAAGTTTGTTACTGATAGTTGCAGTGGTAAGAATATAACAAGACCTCCGCGATGCAGACATCTGATTGTAATAGGTTCAAAGACGAGATAATCTATAACTAGTTTATGCTAAAACTATGGACAAAATATATCAGCATCGCAATCATCATCATCTTCTTGTCATATTCCACTACTTTCAAAACACAAACGCACACACACACACACACACACACACACACACACACACACACACACACACACACACACACACACACACACACACACACACACACACACAAACTCACACACACACAAACGAACAAACTCACACACACACAAACGAACAAACTCACACACACACAAACGAACAAACCACACACACACAAACGAACAAAACACACACACACAAACATACTCAAAACACACACAACAAACGCAACACAAACCACACACAGCGCCTAAGTACGTCTCATTCACGAGCTTCGGCAGCCGCGAAAAGCTTCCAAAGTGCATCCAAAGATTCTCATCCCCTCGGCGGCCGCGAAAAGCCTCCTTTAACCGGTCTTCCAAGATTCTCATCCCCTCGGCGGCCGCGAAAAGCCTCCTTTAACCCGAGTGCTTCCAAAGATTCTCATCCCCTCGGCGGCCGCGAAAAGCCTCCTTTAACCCGAGTGCTTCCAAAGATTCTCATCCCCTCGGCGGCCGCGAAAAGCCTCCTTTAACCCGAGTGCTTCCAAAGATTCTCATCCCCTCGGCGGCCGCGAAAAGCCTCCTTTAACCCGAGTGCTTCCAAAGATTCTCATCCCCTCGGCGGCCGCGAAAAGCCTCCTTTAACCCGAGTGCTTCCAAAGATTCTCATCCCTGCGCCGCGAAGCCTCCTTTAAACCGAGTGCTTCCAAAGATTCTTATCCCCTCGGCTGGCGCGAAAGTTCTGTGACTCTGGGGCTTCCGTTCCATCCTGCGGCCGGAGCTCCTTTACCGAGTGCTCAGGAGTTCCATTCGCACGCCTCTTTCCGAGTGCTTGTTCAATGTTCTCCTGCTTGGCAGCCGTGAAAGCTCTTTACGCGGTTTCCTACGTTCTCTCCTCCCCTGTCTGCGCGTCCTTTGCTTCGTTCTATCCTCGCGCCTGAATGCTTCCTTTCTTCGTGCTTCCAATGATTCTTATCAACTGATGTTCTATGACTTTGCTCGTGCACGTGGGAGCAGTGTATTTAGAGCCCGTACCTGTCTTCCTCGTTTCTTTATCGTTCCCTCTTTCTTGTTGTGTTACTTTTTCGCGTTTCTCACGTTCTTTTCTCTGTCCTCCTTGCTTCTTCCGGTCTGATGTTCTTTTTCTTGTGTTATCCTTTTCCTTCCTATTTCTTCTGTATGTTCTTTTTTACCGCTTCTCTTCTTCCTCGTTTCTTTTCTTTCTTCTTTCCTCATCCTTCCCTTTTGTTTTTCCTATCCTCCCTTCCCTGATAAGTATCTTTAAAATGAAACTCATCTCTACTTCTGCGTATTTCTGCCTCTTGCATCTGGTACTGATTCTACGTTTCTCTTCTTCTTACGATCTATCTTCCCTTATTGCTACTTTCGTTCCTCCTCCCATGGAATAAACAGTCTTCAGGAAAAGGAAATCCAAGAGCATAAGTAACTGGCTGCGTGCGTTTGTGTGCGCTTATGCCGGAGCGTAGAAGATATAAAGCTTTCTCAATACTATTTTTTTTACTCTTTGCATTTTTCTTGTTTATCCTCATGGAATTACATAGGAAGAAGGAGATGACTATTTCGTGCTATTAGTATTCCAAGGAGTGAGACAATAGAAGTAAGAATGATGTGTGAGTGGACAGTTGCCGGATTCGAGCGGTAAGTGAATATGTAGGAAGAGAGATGTTGCGTGCTATTGAATACAAGGAAGAGAACGAATATAAGAATAAGACGAGGATATTGAGATGAATGTGCGGAATTACCGAAGCGGTGAAAGTGAAAGAGGTGTCCAGGAAAATCTCTGGAAAAAAAAATATGTTGCTGTGCTCTGAACATACTAACATGTGGAAGGATAACTGCGCAAGGAGGTAGAGGCTTGAGGTTGGAGGCAGAGGGGGAGGCGGGAAGGCTGTGTGCAACAAGATCTTAAGGGAAA
>NC_051389.1:28354852-28357352 GCF_015228065.2 Penaeus monodon
ACAACAATGACACTGATAATTCTACGCCACTGCTATTTCCCCGGCAGCCAGAGCCTCTTTTCCCACGAGCGTTCTGTCTTCCCCGAGCGAAACAAAGTGCTATCGGTGTCGGACGAAACCCTCACTCACTGAACGAGGTGATAGGCGAAAACTGCAACAATAAACAGAGGCTAAAGTATAGACACGGATGCCGTTGGGGTCTCGGTTATTGATAGTTCTAACGTTCGAGGGTGGAGGAGGTAAGAGGGAGAGAGAGGGATGGAGGAATAGAGGGAGGCGTGTGGGAGAAAGGTCGGGGGGAAGCGAGGAAGGAGAGGGAGTGTTGGTGGGAGAGAGAGGGAGGAGAAGAAGAAGCAAGAGGAAAAGAGAGGGAGGAGAAGAAGAAGCAAGAGGAAGAGAGAGGGACGAGAAGAAAAAGCAAGAGGAAGGGAGAGGGAGGAAACAAGAGAGAGGGAGAGGAAGAGAGAGGAAGGATGCGAGACGAAGAGAGAGGGGCGATGCAAAGGAAATGGAGAGGGAGTAAGCAAAAAGAGGAAAGTTGTAGGAAGCGAGATTAAGACACAAGGAGGACACAAGAGGATAACAGAAGGAGGAAGCAAGATAAAAAGAGAGGGAGGTTGGCAGAGGGGGAAGAGTGAGACAGGAAGCAAGAAGGAGAGAGAAGCAAGAGGATGAGGGAGTGAGGAAGTAAGGAGGGAAGAAGCATGATGAAAAGAGAGGAAGAACTCGAGAGAAAAGGGGAAAGGGAGGAAGCAAGAGGAAGAGAGAGGAAAGAAATGCGATAAGAGAGGAGAAAGCAAGAAAAGAGAGAAAGAGAGAGGAAGAAACAAGACGCAGAGAGAGTTAGAAAGAGGAAGAGGAAAGGGAGGAAGCAAGAGGAAGGGAGAGGGTTTGTTTATTTTATCTCCGCATATTTCCCTCCCTATCGGCGGCTGGCGAGGCTGCAGATGCCTCAGTGTCACGGCATGATGGAAGGGGCGGAGAGCGGATGTGGAGGGGAGCGTTTATTATTTATTTTATTATCATTTTTACACATTATTTGCTGATTTATTAGTTTGTTTATTCAAATGTTTGTTTTCTTAGAATAATATAACTGTCATCATATCTTATCCGCTTATGTTTTTTTTTCTCTACTGCAAACGAAATTTGTGGACGACTATAAAGGAAATACACCTGGTGAGAGTTCTTTGATGGTGAAAGGTAGAGAAAGATAAAGAAAATGTAAACAAGTTAAGGATTTTTTTCTCTTTTCAGACATATTTTCAAGAAACGAATGAGTTGTTCGCCGTTGCGCCTTGCTGCTTTCGTCGAGCAATCAAGCAAGCTCAGTATTTACAGGCACACACTTGAATTCCACACGCACCCTTGGACAGGCACAAACCCACAACCACACTTCCATACAAGCATAAACACTCGAGGCGATTCAAGCACAGGCACACATGCCATTATGATTCAATCAGCTCACGTGAATGCCAGACTGTTGGCACCATAACACGGTCGAGAGGAAATGGTCCTGATAGCAAAATGGCGCCACAGATATAAACAACTTGCAAGCAATTTGAATAATTATGTTTGATGGTGTGCTGATCTTGGTGACTGAATGATGTTTGAAATTAATGATGACCGAATATTCAAAGACGGTGTTCATCAGCTTCTGAATGATAATTCAGTAATCAGTGTGATTCATATTACATAGTTTCTAAAAAAAAGACTTACGTAACCCTGCAGAGACAAATTGCCCGCCATGTTGCACTCTTTAAAACATGTCTTACTTGAATTAAACTAAATGCATAATTGTAGCTAGTTAAAATTCTATTCCACTTAATCCACAGATTCTGATCTAACTTTTGAACTATTCGGATGTCACATGCAAGTTAGCGGTGGCCGGACTTGGTGGCTTCCGCTTAACCACAGCGAGATTAAATCCCCTGCTGTCCTCAGGCTGAGTAAACAAGTGGGCTGCGATGTGTTGGGCCCTGCGACTCGCTCAAAAGGGGAGGCCTTTCTGAATAGGCCAAACTGACTCCGCAGATGAGGAGAGGCGGCGTTTTAATAGACTGACCCGCTTTTTGCCCCATACCCCATGCGCTCACGGTATTTACGACCATAAGTTTGGAGGCAGAGGGATAACGCAGACGCATACACGCACACGGATGCATTCATGCTGTAAGAATCCCGAATGATGGGACCTCCAAGGGTATGGCAGATGGCGAGCTTAGGGTGTAAGGTGGACAACCAAGATGCCTTGGCTCCTTTATTGGAGAGTGATGGTGGAGTGCGGCTGCTCCTCATTGCTTCATGGCCGCCCGCATGGAGTCTGTTTGTCATCTCCTACAGTGGGTTGAGGATTGCTATGAGTCACGTATTTAGCATGTGACAACTGGAGTTACAAACAAGGTGTTACAAAACTACATAGCTCTTCTGGAAGGGGATAGACAACACAACATTAGAATGTCTAATGAGACATAAAGTGATGAATAGTCAGGTAAAGCAATAATCA
>NC_051389.1:28383190-28385690 GCF_015228065.2 Penaeus monodon
CGCTATTCCTCATTTGATAACGGATGTTCCTGTCGGGTTTGTGTGTAAGCGGCTGCTGTTGCGGTTTTGTGTGTGTTAGTTTCTGTGTATTTAAATTTCGTATGTTTGTTTCCTTGTTTGTGTAAGCATGTTCATACGACCGTGCATGTGTATGTGGGAGCATATGAGCCTTCGGTAGACTTATTATGAAGTACTATTTAGGGCTATTTTATGTTTAACCACATTTGTTGGGTTACGTAGTGAGTAAGTCAAGAATTTTGTTTAAGCAAGTACAGTGCTACTGCACCGATTTCTTTGTTACCTTCTGTTCGTCATTTCCTCACATTTTGTTATTATACTCATTTAAATTTTTTAAATTTCATATTTGTTCCAATATTTTGCAGTTTTATGAAACTGCACATAATTGATAATCAATGCTACGTTTTTGTGTTAGCAATTTCAGTGAAAACTATTTATATCTTATAAACATAATGCAATATTAAAGTAAATTGTGCGATTTGAATAAATAGAAAGAAAATGGGGGAACTTTTCGCCGGGAAACGGATCGCGTGAGGAATTGTTGGTTATGCATTCCGAATTCAATAATGTTTCCTCTTTGACCGCAGCGCCGCCCTGGTGGTGACCTCGGAGTCGAGCGATAGGAAGGGCGAAAGGACCGCATGACGAGCGAAAAGGTGGCCGCTCCTTCGTCGTGGAAATTGCTTAAATTGAGTCGTTCGCACTTACTAGGCTTTTCCTCAGCCTGTGGCGGTCGGCTTCACGGAATGGCGTAGATCAGCTGGAGTTGGTTCTTCGGTTAACTTTATTTCGCCAAGGAAAACTCACCCTTATGGTGTGATTTCTCTCTCACACACAAAGAAAAAAATGTCAAAGCAAGAGATCCGCTAAATGTTCAGCGAGATTGCAGATAACCATGAGGAACATTTCCAATCTTTTGCTATTGAGAGAACTGCTGATCATGTCTTACGGACGACCCCGATTGAAGGGTAAAATCTAGAGAAAACCACGGGCTATTATTTAGGTAATTAAAAATATGAACAACGATATCAAAGGGGACAGCTACAGGGTGCCTCTGCTAGGAAGTCAGTCCAAAATATGAAGATTGATACAAGAATTGTTGAAAGCTTTACGAACCCAGCCGTTAGCATCTCACGCATATACAATGTTGATCCAAGTTCACGACAACGGTCATAAACTGATAAACTGAATCAACGGAAAAGCGTAGACTCACCTGCAGTGCCAAACAATAAATCAGAGACTGTGCCAAAGCGTCAGGAGCTCGTTGGGTAATTAATCAAGGTCAAGTGTGCACTAACGACCTAATTGGCGTCTTCCCATTAGTCTGGGAGCTTCTGATGCAGGGAGCTTTATCTCGCGTCGTTGTCTTGGTGCTGCAAGTGTCTCGCTGCTCTAATTAAGGTAACTGTCAAGGCTGCTAATTACGTTACGCGAGCGAAGATGCGTGTACAGTAGCGCTCAGGATCAAAAGAGCAAAACTTCAGTAGGATCAATCGAAATGCTTTAGAAGTCTGATGCTGACAGACTACGTTACAGACTTACAGAAACATTGTTTTACAGACAACAAGCAAGGACATGTTTGTGATTTCACTACAGATCTTTCGTGCTTGGCGAAATTACCCCGATGTTAGCGGTTCCTCACCCCCCCCCCACCTTCCCCTCCAAGGAACCTCGTTGATCTACAGGAGTCCTAAAATACCACAGTATCTGCATTTACGCAGTACGCTCGTCACACACGGCAGCCCAATCCGGCATCATAAAAAGCCTTATTGATGAGGTTTCATTTTACCCCATTATCTGTCAGACATTTTACGAGAAAGGGGCATGAAAGAAGCTAATTTTTGTAACAACCACTGGCTTGTTTTCTCGGAATCTTGCTCGTCAATCTTCGTAAGTGCAGACAGAGGGCGACGTGTTCGCGGCGGTCTTGGGAAACGGGTGTTCGCGCTCGTGTTAATTGCTGAGAAATAACGATTAACTGACAGTAACTGTCATTTTATGTAAGCTCTGTTTTACGATCGCGAGGAGGAGAAAGAGACAACTACGCATACACAGAGAGAGAGAGAGACAGAGAGAGAGAGAGAGAGAGAGAGAGAGGTGGGGGAGGGGCCAGGCAAACAGACAAACAAAAAAATACACAAACAGACAGATACAGACAGAAAGAGACGAAGTTTTTTTTTTCATCAAATAATCGTTTATAGAAATATTAAGGAAACAATAAAAACCTTCCCTAGAGTTGATCGACATCAGATCTCCTTGTACGAAATCAAATAATCATCCCCCTCTTCCCATTCTTGCTTTGATCAATGCCACTTCCTCCTATCAAATAATCCAACAGACCATTTCAATTTTATCCTGCTACCTGCATCACTGCATATGAATGTGTAATTTGCAGTAACTCAGAGAAAGGCTTCTGACCCCTGTTTACTCTGCGATCTTGACTGCGAAATTGTGTATTGAAGGAAATTATGAGAGCGCGTGA
>NC_051389.1:28402238-28403609 GCF_015228065.2 Penaeus monodon
TAATGATAATGATGATGATGATAGTAAGGTATAATAATGATGATAATGATAAAGATACTACTACTACTATTAATAATAATAAAAATCATAATGATAAAATTGATAATAATGCGTCTGTATTCATAAAAAAACTATTTTCTTGTTCGTAGACCCCAACTAAAAAGCTTAGAATTTTTAGAAAGGGTTTTAAGGAGTTTCTCTGCATTTTTAACGCGAGTCCTTATCAAAAAATTTTAACCAATAAAAATATTTTACTTGTAAGGCTCCTAAATTTTTCCGATCCTTGCCTCACCTGTGTGAACACTGCAGCCGCTCCCTTAATCGCTGGGTTAGGAGGTCGGGTTTCGTGACGCACACTCACGGCTCCAGTACCCTTGGTGATTTTCCCCGTCCAGAAACTGGGGGACATGGGAAAAAAAGTGAAAACAGGAAAAACCACAAATGAATAAATCATAATAAAAACACAGAAAAGTGACTAATTTTTCCCAGTTAACCGGTACCAACTTTTTGAGAAATCTCAAGCTAATGAAAGAAAAGCAATCACAGCTGAAAAGGAAAAACTAGACCGTGACGTTCCCAAATCTGACGAGACTTTTCCCTATATGATTTTTATCGTCCCCGAAGAGTCGTTCTCCCCCCAAACGTCACGGCTTCCCTTTCTGTTTCGCTGCCTGATCCAGGCTTCAGTTCCCAGGACCCACCGTCGGGGAAAGCATCGTGGACGCCCCGGAGCCGTTGTCGCCCACTCGGGGCGGGGGCACCAGTCGAGCAGGACGACCTCGTGGCCCCCCCGGGGATGGCCCGCCACGTGGGAGCCCACGTACCCCCCCCCGCCCGGGCACCACCACCCTTTTCCGCTCTCTCTCCCCGCCTCGGCTTCCCCTTGACCCGCTGGGTTTCGTTGAAAATTAATGTTTTTAGTAGATTGGTCACTTTGATATTACTCTGACTTTCATTAGCTATTTCTTTTCAGACAGTCCCATAATATACACTTCCACGCAAAGAACATACGCAAGGGTATCTGCAGGGCCAGAGGTTGCAGGCCACTGTCATTTCCCTTCCCAAAATCCTAATAACACTACCACATATATAGAAAAACAATGAAATAAAAAGTATATTTTTTAACAACAAAGTTCTGACATATGCGTTTAAAAGATTGGATAAAAAATTTGTACCGGTTTTTCTACAACTAATTAATCAAGTAATCAAACACAAGTTTTTAAATTTTTCGAGGAATCACAAGGCATTGTACCCCCCCCCCCCACAAAAAAACAAAAAAACCCCAAAAAAAAACCCAAAAAAAAACCCACACAACAAAAAACAAAAAAAGAAAAAGAAAAAAAAAAAAAAAAGAAAACCAAAAACCCAAAA
>NC_051389.1:28403709-28406209 GCF_015228065.2 Penaeus monodon
AAACGGATCGCGTGAGGTTTTGGTTATGCATTCCGAATTCAAAAATGTTTCCTCTTTGACCGCGCGCGCCCTGGTGGTGACCTCGAGTCGAGCGATAGGAAGGGCGAAAGGACCGCATGACGAGCGAAAAGGTGGCCGCTCCTTCGTCGTGGAAATTGCTTAAATTGAGTCGTTCGCACTTACTAGGCTTTTCCTCAGCCTGTGGCGGTCGGCTTCACGGAATGGCGTAGATCAGCTGGAGTTGGTTCTTCGGTTAACATTATTTCGCCAAGGAAAACTCACCCTTATAGTGTTATTTCTCTCTCATACACAAAGAAAAAAAAATGTCAAAGCAAGGGATCCGCTAAATGTTCAGCGAGATTGCAGATAACCATGAGGAACATTTCCAATCTTTTGCTATTGAGAGAACTGCTGATCATGTCTTACGGACGACCCCGATTGAAGGGTAGAATCTAGAGAAAACCAAGGGCTATTATTTAAGTAATTGAAAATATGAACAACGATATCAAAGGGGACAGCTACAGGGTGCCTCTGCTAGGAAGTCAGTCCAAAATATGAAGATTGATACAAGAATTGTTGAAAGCTTTACGAACTTCCAGCCGTTAGCATCTCACGCATATACAATGTTGATCCAAGTTCACGACAACGGTCATAAACTGATAAACTGAATCAACGGAAAAGCGTAGACTCACCTGCAGTGCCAAACAATAAATCAGAGACTGTGCCAAAGCGTCAGGAGCTCGTCGGGTAATTAATCAAGGTCAAGTGTGCACTAACGACCTAATTGGCGTCTTCCCATTAGTCTGGGAGCTTCTGATGCAGGGAGCTTTATCTCGCGTCGTTGTCTTGGTGCTGCAAGTGTCTCGCTGCTCTAATTAAGGTAACTGTCAAGGCTGCTAATTACGTTACGCGAGCGAAGATGCGTGTACAGTAGCGCTCAGGATCAAAAGAGCAAAACTTCAGTAGGATCAACCGAAATGCTTTAGAAGTCTGATGCTGACAGACTACGTTACAGACTTACAGAAACATTGTTTTACAGACAACAAGCAAGGACATGTTTGTGATTTCACTACAGATCTTTCGTGCTTGGCGAAATTACCCCGATGTTAGCGGTTCCTCACCCCCCCCCCACCTTCCCCTCCAAGGAACCTCGTTGATCTACAGGAGTCCTAAAATACCACAGTATCTGCATTTACGCAGTACGCTCGTCACACACGGCAGCCCCATCCGGCATCATAAAAAGCCTTATTGATGAGGTTTCATTTTACCCCATTATCTGTCAGACATTTTACGAGAAAGGGGCATGAAAGAAGCTAATTTTTGTAACAACCACTGGCTTGTTTTCTTGGAATCTTGCTCGTCAATCTTCGTAAGTGCAGACAGAGGGCGACGTGTTCGCGGCGGTCTTGGGAAACGGGTGTTCGCGCTCGTGTTAATTGCTGAGAAATAACGATTAACTGACAGTAACTGTCATTTTATGTAAGCTCTGTTTTACGATTGCGAGGAGGAGAAAGAGACAACTACGCATACAGAGAGAGAGAGAGAGAGAGAGAGAGAGAGAGAGAGAGAGAGAGAGAGAGAGAGAGAGAGAGAGAGAGAGAGAGAGAGAGAGAGGGGTGGGGGAGGGCCAGGCAAACAGACAAACAAAAAAATACACAAACAGACAGATACAGACAGAAAGAGACGAAGTTTTTTTTTCATCAAATAATCGTTTATAGAAATATTAAGGAAACAATAAAAACCTTCCCTAGAGTTGATCGACATCAGATCTCCTTTTACGAAATCAAATAATCATCCCCCTCTTCCCATTCTTGCTTTGATCAATGCCATTTCCTCCTATCAAATAATCCAACAGACCATTTCAATTTTATCCTGCTACCTGCATCACTGCATATGAATGTGTAATTTGCAGTAACTCAGAGAAAGGCTTCTGACCCCTGTTTACTCTGCGATCTTGACTGCGAAATTGTGTATTGAAGGAAATTATGAGAGCGCGTGAGATTGCGCAGCAGTAAAGAAATATAAAATTAGCATTATTGTTATTGTTACTTTTGTTGTTTTTTGCTGTTGCTGTTGGTATGAACCCAGTTATTATCATTAGTTTTACGCTGTTTTCATTGTTATCATTCTTATTGCTATCATTATCCTTTTTCTATTATTATCATTATTATTATTAGGAGTAGTAGCAGTAGTACTTTTATTATTAATATCATTATTATCACTATTATTATTATGGTTGTTATCGTTGTTATTATCATTATTATAATTATCGTTATTATCATCACCATCATTATCATAATTTTATCATTAATATTCTTATTACTATCTTTGTTATCATTATTGTTATCATCATCATCATCATCAACATCATCATCATCATCATCACCATGATTATCATCATCATCATTATCATCATCATTATCATCACTTATTACCATCATTAGCATTATCATCATCATCATCATTATTATTGTTATTATTATTTTCATTATTTATATTA
>NC_051389.1:28413709-28416209 GCF_015228065.2 Penaeus monodon
TCTCCTCTCTCTCTCTCTCTCTCTCTCTCTCTCTCTCTCTCTCTCTCTCCTTCTCATCCTCTCTTCCCTTCTCTCTATCTATCTATCTATCTATCTATCTATCTATCTATCTATCTATCTATCTATCTATCTATCTATCTATCTAACAAACGAGGAAGCATACCGTTGTCGTCTACTGCACTGATCCTGCAGTAGACGAAAAATTCTGAAGTATAAAATCACAGGTGCACCGGTTAATCCCTGTTATGGAAATGATTATAATAGTAATAATAAAGATAAATGTGATAATAATGATAGAAAAGTAGCATTAGTAATGGTAGTAATAGTAGTAGTAATAATAATAGTAGGAATGGTAATAATAATGATAAAGGAATAATAATAATAATGATAGTAAGAGAAAATCGTAAGAGTAATGATATCAGTAACAGTAATCATGATAGCATTAACAGTAAAACCATTAGAGATGAGAGATAATAACTTTAATTATTAGGATAATTATCAATAAGGACAATAACAAACCTAATAACAGTCTCGATATTAATGATGATAATGATAATGAAAACTATTAATTATTATAACAATAATAGCAATGGCAGTGACGAATAATACTAATACTACAATTATAACATTAAGATGATAATTATAACATCTAGAATAACTTTAGCATCAATAATTTTGAAAATAGTATAAAAATAAAAAGTATAAAAATTTATATCATTAAGTAACAGTAACTATAGTAGGGATAACAATAACATCCTTCTTTTTCATTTTATCATTATGCCCATTTTAGCTTTGAAAAGTCTCTTAAAAGTTCACACATCCATGTCTTTCAGGATCGACAGAGTGATCAGCAACATCCCCATTTCTAGCGGCCGGTTTATTTACCCATAGAGAGCCAAAAAAAAAAATCATATACAGTGGGTTCAGTAGGCGGTCTGTTGCGCCAATGCACTCTGAATAATTGCACAGTGAAAGAGGGATGAAGGGGGAAGGAGGAGGAGGGAAGAAAAGAAAAATCAGTGACTCATACAAAGGAAATAAAAATTATTTTCTGCTCGGAATGGCTCGGGAGCTTGCCGTGGCGGAGGTTTTTGGGTTATTCCTGAGTTTTCTTATTCCTTTCTTTTCTTTCTATCTCAATTTCTTAGTCCTCGTTCGGTTTGTTGTTGCTGTCGTCTATCTTTTCGTTTGCTTTGTGTTGTTCTTTTGAGTGCGTGTTTGTTTGTTTTGTGTGTGGGTGGGTGGGGGGGTGGAGGGGGTCACAATGCCTTTGTGATTCCTCGCAAAATATAAACTTGTGTTATTGATTACTTGATTAATTAGTTGTAGAAAACTCGGTACAAACTTTTTATCCACATCTTTCTAAACGCATATGTCAGTAACTTTGTTGTTCAAAAATATACTTTTATATTTCATTGTTTTTCTATATATGTGGTAGTGTTATTATGGATGTTGGAAGGGAAATGACTATGTGGCCTGCAACCTCTAGGCCCTGCAGATACCCTGTGCGTATGTAGTCATTGCGTGAGAAGTGTATATTATCGGACTGTCTGTAAGAAGAAATAGCTAATGAAAGTACAGAGTAATATCAAAGTGCACCAATCTACTAATAACATTAATTTTCAACGAAATCCAGCGGGTCAAGGAAGCCGAGGCGGCGGAGAGAGAGCGATGAAGGTGGTGGTGACGGGCGGCGGGGGGTACGTGGGCTACCACGTGGGCTGGGCCATCGCTCGCGGGGGACCACGAGGTCGTCCTGCTCGACGTGGCTGCCCCCGACCCTGAGTGGGCGACAACGGCTCCAGAGGCGCTCCACGATGCTCTGCCCGACGGTGGGTCCTGGGAACTGAAGCCTGGATCAGCGCAGACGAAACAGAAAGGGAAGCCGTGACGTTTCGGGGAGAACTAGACTCTTCTTCAGACGATAAAAATCATATAAGGGAAAAGTCTCGTCAGACTCGGAACGTCACGGTCTAGTCTTTCCTCTTCAGCTGTGATTGCATTTCATTTCATTAGCTTGAGTATTTCTCACACAGTTGGTCACCGGTTAACTAGGAAATTAGTCACTTTTCTGATGATTTTTATTACTGATTTATTCATTTGCTGGTTTACCTGTATTTCACTTTTCTTCCGATGTCCCACAGATTTCTGGACGGGCGAAGTCACCCAAGGGTCACTGGAGCACGTGAAGTGTGACGTCACTGACCTGACCTCCCTAACCCTAGCGATGAAGGGAGCGGCTGCAGTGATTCACACAGGTGAGGCAAGGATCTGGAAAAATTTAGGAGCCTTACAAGTAGAAATATTCATTATGTTAATTATTTCTTGATAATTGACTCCGCGTTACCTGCAGAGAAGACTCCTTAAATCCTCCTTTCTAAAAATTCTAAGCTTTTTTAGTTGGCTCTACGAACAAGAAGATAGTTTTGATGAATACAGACGCATTATTATCAATTTTATCATTATGATTTTTATTATTATTAATAGTAGTAGTAGTATC
>NC_051389.1:28443709-28463709 GCF_015228065.2 Penaeus monodon
TACGTGGAAGTGTGAATGAAAAGCATAATGGTGGCGAATAAGCAAGTCAGATGGTAAGTCGAGCGTCTTCTAGGCTGTGGGAAGTCAAAGGAAGCAAAAACAAAGGAAATGGATTACTTGGATGGTACAGTACCGGAAGCGGGAAATACATATGAGAAGACAGGAAGGCGAAATTCTTTCCCTGCGTTAATTTAACTCGTCAGTAATTCTACTTTTCATGTAGATCCGAAGTACAGTTTGCAGCTTCATGTAACTAACTGCAACACACTGTATGTTGAGTTCATAACTTTCATGTCACTGTTACAAGTTTTATTGCTTCATTAAAACTAAATATACGGTATATATCCCATAATGATTGACAATATCGTCTTGTCGAAGTGGTATGGTTATCTATATCAAGATAGCGTTTTATACCATCAAAAAGAAAAAAATTACCAAAGAAAAAGAAAGAGAGAAAGGTAAAAGTAAAAACTGACGAATGAAACGAAACTGTAAAAGTCGGGTCCGGCGGTGACTCAAACCCAATCCCACCTCGTCAGTGAGCGTGTTCAGTCGATCAAAAACATGCACGTTGATATATGCAGACGTGAAATTGCATATTGTACTCGGCACTAGAAGCGAGCGCTGATATAAACAAATATGGGTTTAAGCGTAGTCTCATAAAGTAAAGAGTAGCAGAAATTTAATGACACATCACGTAGCATGTACAGAGAAAGAGAGAGAGAGAGAGAGAGAGAGAGAGAGAGAGAGAGAGAGAGAGAGAGAGAGATCTTGTATTTACCATACTGAGAATGAAGAAGCGCGAGGCACAAAATGAGAGGGGGTCGTTACCTTACGATGTAAGCTCGATTAAGAGACAGATCCCATCAAAGGGCAAAGCAATTAGTCATGCAGACTCCAGAACACGTGCCATTTTTGTTTGTTTTCTCCCCTTTATTTCTCTCTCTTGTGTTTTCTCGGTATATTCTCCACAAAGTTACAAATTCATATAATTCATCTTTCTATTTTCCACAAGATCTCTCTCAAATAAAAGCAGAAAATTGAGAGGAAGAAAGAGAAATGTCATCATGAAAGAGGTTTCTGGCATGGCGATGCTGACAGTCACTGCGCCTGGCGTAGTTCTTGATGGGGGGATATGCTATATATATATATATATATATATATATATATATATATATATATATATATATATATATATATATATATATATATGTGTGTGTGTGTGTGTGTGTGTGTGTGTGTGTGTGTGTGTGTGTGTGTGTGGTGTGCGTGTGTGTGTGTTTGTGTCTGTGTATGGGAATATATAGTGTATTGAGACAAATACCACGTCAACTGATGGAAGATGCGGCATAGTTACCAAGAGAGAGAGAGAGAGAGAGAGAGAGAGAGAGAGAGAGAGAGAGAGAGAGAGAGAGAGAGAGAGAGAGAGAGAGAGAGAGAGAGAGAGAGAGAGAGAGAGAGAGAGAGAGAGAATTTGCTCGCCCCTCGTCCAGCGTCTTTAACGACGCGACCCCTCTCACAGGAAGCGAACCGAACCAGCTTGGTAAAATGGTATGATTGCCCAGGTTATTATGACGTCATCTGGTGCGATGTCGAACCACCGGCTGCGTTGGCGCAAGGCCCGCCTCGCCAGCCATCGGACCACTGCGGCGGCGGCTCGGTTTCCTCTTGCCCGGATTTCGCTCTTTTCTGCCGCGCTCTCATCAGGCTGTCTGCTTTATATCCTTGCCTTTTTCTATGGCTGTGATTATTACTGGTCCGATCACCTTGCGTATTTGCGTTTTTACGAGGGATGTTTAATAAAAAATATAGCAATGTTTTCTTCGGGATGGCAGTGCGGGTTGAATGCCAAATACTGATAATAATAAAAGATTTTAATATATTCAGTATATCATCAACTAAAACTTTCGAAATACCAGGATAATAACATCCTCGGTTATATCGTCCTCTTTAGTACCCAGTAGCTTTACCGAAGCAGAATAATTTTATAAAATGACAATGAATAAAGAATAACTTGCATTCCTGTAAAAGACTTTAGATATGGCTCACAAAATCGTCATATAAAAATAATGAAATTAATAATTTGATTCAATATAGCAATATTCATATAAAATTTATATCGCAGACATATATTCCCAAAATAAAATGAAAGCTATTACAAGTGAATCTTCCATCTGAAGTGCAATAGAAGAAAAAAAAAAAGTCGCTTAAGCAACCCTGGAGTAGCAGGACTTCAGCCGAGAGGAGAGAGGCCAATGAGTAAAATTCCCACATCAGTTTCTTTTTTTTTTAATCTTTACTCGAATGACTTGCATGACAACTTTTCCATGGTTGAAATTCAGTCTTGATTGTACCTCGGTCGGGGTAAGTAGGGCTGCTTGCGAGTGCGTCTCTTGTGCGAGGCAGGGTGAGGCGGAGCCGAAGGAGGAATGCAAATTAAAGGGCTGACGGGCTCGACTTTCTCAAGATGTTTATCAGGAAGGCTGTGTCATTTTATGTTAATTGATTCTGGTGTCGTAGGTCTAGTGTTCTACCCACAGGTCAGGCTTTCTTCAGGGGTAAAGGTATGGCTATAGGCCTACGTATGAGTGCTTATTTAGGAAAGGTAAAGGGATTTTGTATATACATTTTTTTTATATAGTAGTTCTATGTACTCAAAGTGAAAGTGAGAAATGGAAAGCAGAAGGAGGAATGCAATAGCACACAACACACAGTGATGTGTGTTGTGAACTAGATAGTTTGTGAATAAGGATAGGGCCACCGTAGGGGCTGAGCTCCTAAATGCACAAACTTGCTCTTCATTTTGTGGAGGAAAGTTGCACAAGAGTGATAGGCAAAGGGAGACTAGGACTGGGGCCTCTTGAGCTGCCCCAAAGGTCTGCATTCAGTATGTCACTCTGATTAGCTAAAACAACGGATTTATATTCTAGAATTCTTAGTGCCTTTGTATATTTTTTAAAAGCAAGGAGAGCTGGTTTCATTCATGTATGTTCCTATATCGCTTGGAGGGTTGTGGTGTGGGGTTACTTTCACCAGGGCGTCAGGTCGGTATTTCAGAGCCTGCCAGTCAGCTTCTTCCTTTTGCCAAGAGTTGGGGAATGCTTATCAAAAACTGTTTTAAAAAATAATATAATGATATATACTAAATACCTTCAGAACCAAAGAATTTTGAAGGCTTGCACAAATAAAAGATATAAGGTAACTCATTAAAAAGTCTAGAATCGAAAAGGAATTTCCCTTACTAGTGGGAAGTACATGGGAAGGAAATTCCACATCTTCCTTAGACTTCCAGTTGTCAGGATGTGATCTCATTATCTTTTTAGAAATGCCTTATAAGATATTCTGGAATGCTTTAATTTCTTATCTTAATGTATATATGGATTACATACATATACTAAACCAACATCAACAGATATTTTGAGGAGTTTGTTACATTGTTTTTATGAAATTTAGAGTATTGGAGTTTATAGGATGTATAGTTGTTTGTAGTATCAGTACCTTTCTTCACCCATTAATAAACAGTATATATGTACTGTCTACAGTGGTTTTGTTTTATTAATTTTGTTTATAAATAAATGGCTTCAAGGTATCAAGCACTAAGCTTACCTGATCTTATCTGTTTGCTCTGTTCCTTGATATTTTGTAATTTTCATTACTACTATTGTTAATAAAATTATGGCAAGAATAGTGACAATGACTTTAATAACTAAAAAAGGAAAAAAGGTAATAAGGTGAGACCTAGTAAGTGACTCATTGTTGACTAAGGACTTATGAAGCCATCTGTGTGTAAACAAGATAAATGAAACAAAACTTCAGTGGGCCGTGGATGTACCTGTGCCAATGGGTTAATGTCAGTTTGCATGTTTAGAGAAAGGTGTGTTAGGAGTTGCTGTGAGAAGTAATCTTTAAACTTTGTTTTTGATTTAAGTAAAGGCAATTAGTTGATTAGATCTAACATTTTGCATAAACATCACCAAATGTCTTTTTACATTTGACCAAAATACCTGTTTGGATAAAAGATGAAATATTAAGCTGAACTAAATTTTAGATATACATATGGTATACGGAACCTCTTATGAAAATGATGGATATTATTTGGTATATGAAATAAATAGATAGAATGGGTTTGATTTAAGTTTATGGCAGCTATGTTACTAATAAAAAGTATATTTGAAGTCTCCATGTTCACCTTTTTTTGCTTATCAAATGTCTATAGGGCTTCTAAGACTATAGCCGATCTATGTTTCTGTGGTTTCTATAATCACTAATATGGACCATTGATGTTGCTGTGAAGTATGGTATATGTCTGAATTCAGTCTTTATTTTCTATGGTAATGTAAATCAAACTGTGCTTCATATGGGCCTTTTTTATTTACAGTCAGCAAGATCAACATCAATGACTTGTTTTTAAGACTGCATTTGTAAAGGAAGTCATCTGCCTCCACTGCCTGCACCACCTTGACCATGGCGGGTGTAGAAGAAGCGATTGGTCGTCCACCCGACCAGAAGGAGTTCACGGTGGCCACACCACAGGAGTTCGTCAAGAAATTTGGAGGGAATAAAGTCATCACAAGGGTTGGTTGAGAGAAACTGAAGTACAAGGTTTTGTGGTGATATACCCTTGCAAAATGGCAGCAGTAAATGAAACAATAGTTATTAAATATTTTGATTTTTTCAGATTCTTATTGCAAACAATGGTATTGCTGCAGTCAAATGTATGCGCAGTATTCGCAAATGGGCATACGAAGTGTTCAGAAATGACCGAGCCTTTCATTTCATTGGGATGGTCACTCCTGAAGACTTAAAAGGTATATATAGAATGATATTGCTATTGTAGAGAAATTTACTGTGTGTGTGTGTGTGTGTGTGTGTGTGTGTGTGTGTGTGTGTGTGTGTGTGTGTGTGTGTGTGTGTGTGTGTGTGTGTGTGTGTGTGTGTGTGTGTGTGTGTGTGTGTGTGTGTGTGTGTGTGTGTGTGTGTGTGTGTGTGTGTGTGTGTGTGTGCGTGTGTGTGTGTGTGTGTGTATGTGTATGTGTGTGTGTCTATAAAAGTAAAAGGGTGTCTGCAGAATTTTATGTATTATTGTGTATATAACATATTCTGATTTTTGATAGATTTTTAAAGTAATATTACATTAATGATAGAAAATAAAATAAATAATTCTGCCATTCATAGCGGGAGCTGAGTACATCAAGTTGGCTGACACAACTGTGTGGGTGCCTGGTGGAGCAAACAACAACAACTATGCCAATGTGAAACTCATTTTGGATATAGCGCTTCGCTATGAAGCTGATGGAGTTTGGGCAGGATGGGGCCATGCCTCAGAATACCCTGAATTGCCAGGTAATTGTTTTGTTTAATCTATTTGTTATGCAATTGACCTTCATGAATTGTCTTCTTTTTTGGTAGTCATGAGGTATCAGTTGTTTAATAATAATTCTTTACTGTTGTCAGTTTTATTAATTGTATTTTTATATGCTTTATGATTTTACAAACAGTTTTAAGGTAGTAAAATAAATTTGATAAAAGAGAGGTAGGTCAAGATATCACTAAATAAGTATCAGTTTTCTCATATTTTTTGTTATGCCTTTTTTTAAAGAGAGATTTTTGCCCTTTGTGAGCAAGTTTTTACATAGGTCTGGAGGGTGGGTTGCTGGATCCGTCTTTTTCTGTCTACAATTTTTTGTATATTGCTCTGCAGTGTTTCTTTTTTAGCTGTTTGACTACTTTTTGTTAGTATGAGTGTTCTTTTTTTGAAGTTTTGGATTTTAGAAAACTGTGACTTGGATTTTCTTTTCAGGGTACTGAGTGTAAAAAAAAAAACCAGAAAAACTTGACCACATGACATAGCTATTGTTATGAAAATGAAAAGGAGATCAGAAATGTTTTTCTTGTATTTTTTTTTCTTTGTGGGTTAGCTCAGCCACTTACAAATTTTTTAATACAAGGGCATTAGGACAGGTCTACATAAAAAAGGCTTTAGGTACACAAGGCCTACTACTTTTATCTGCTGTACCTCCTCCCTTCCCTATCACTTCCCATCCCTCTCTCCCTCCCTTTCTTTTCTCCTCCTCTCCCCTCTCTGTCTTCCTCTCCCTCCCTCTCCCTCCCTCTCCCTCCCTCCCTCCCTCCCTCCCTCCCTCCCTCCCTCCCTCCCTCCCTTCTTCCCTCCCTCCTTCCCTCCTTCTGCCCTTCCCACCATCCCTCCCTCCCTCCCATCCTCTCTCCCTCCCTCTCTCTCTCCCTCCTCCTCCCTCCTCTCTCCTCCCTCCCCTCCCTCTCTCCTCCCTCCCTCCTCTCTCCCCTCCCTCCCTCCCTCCCTCCCTCCCTCCCCTCCCCCTCCTCTCCCTCCCTCCCTCCCTCCCTCCCTCCTCCCCTCTCTTCTTCTCTAATTACTTTCCTTCTTTTCCTCTTTCCCTACTCTCTCCCTCTCTTCCTCTCTTCCTCTTCTTCCTCTCTTCCTCTCTTCCCTCCTTCCCTCCCTCCTTCCTCCTTCCTCTGTCCTTCCCTCCTTCCTCTTCCTCTCCCCCCCCTCTTCCTTCCTTCCTTCATTCATTCCTTCTCTGCTTCTCACTTTCCCTCCTTCCCTCTTTTTCTCCTTTTCTTTTCCCACCTTCCCTCCTTCCCTCTTTCTCTCCTTCCCTTCCTCCTTCCTTCCTCTTTCCCTACTCTCTCCCTCTCTTCCTCTCTTCTCTCCTTCCCTCCTCCCCTTCTTCACTGCCCTGCTCCCTCTCTTCTTCCCTTCTTCCTTCCCTCCTTTCCTCCCTCCTCTCCTTCCCTCCCTTTTTCTCTCCTTCCTTCCCTTCCTCTCTCCCTCCTTCCCTAGCTTTCTTGTTTCTTCCCTCTCTCTCTCTCCATCTCTTCTTCCTTCCCTACTTGATTCTATGCAGGTACTTGAAAAGAAGGGGATAAGCATTTTTTTTCTTCCTTTCAGCAAAGCTGCACAGACATGGCATTGCCTTCATAGGACCCCCAGAAAAAGCTATGTGGGCTCTGGGAGACAAAATTGCATCAAGCATTGTTGCCCAGACTGCAGAAATCCCAACCTTGCCTTGGTCTGGCTCAGGTAATTTTTTTCTACACTAATATTTTTATATTTTGTACATTATAGATAGATAGATTGAGAGAATTTGTGATAAATACTCTAATGCTGCATTATTTTTCTTCCATTTGTTATATGTATTGTCATTCACTGTTTTCTTGTTTTCAGGTGTCAAAGCCCAACACAATGGCTTAGACTCAAATGCAACTCTGAAGATCCCACGAGAGCTGTACCAAAAAGGCTGCGTGGAGGATGCAGAGGAAGCTCTCAAGGCAGCCCAGAAGATTGGCTTCCCAGTCATGATCAAAGCTTCTGAAGGAGGGGGAGGAAAGGGCATTCGCAAAGCAGAGTCCGAAGACAACTTTCCAGCCTTGTTCAGACAGGTAGATACATTTTGAGTGTGCATCTGTGTTTTTGCTGAAGTGGAGATTGAAAGTGATCCGTCATTCCAGAAAGTTACTGCGGTCTGTTTCACACACACACATTTACATGCACCAATTTCTAGGATTTCACCTTACCTTTCGTATTTATATAAAAAAGTTTTCTTCCATGTCCTTTTCTTTTTCCTTTTGTTTTTATATTTTATGCAGAATATGCTATACCTGTTTGTTTTAGTGAAGTAATGATACACTTGAGATGTTAGTGATGATTTGCAGAAAGCTAAATTTTGGAATAACATTGTTGTATTTTGAATTATTAGTATTAACAATCAGATGTCAAAAGGATATTATTACCAACCTGTCTCTTATCAAATCCTTCTTATAACCAACCTATCAGTCTGCTGCTAATCATCAGCAATCTGTCATGTGCATATTTACATTGATTCAAATTTTAAGTATATTATACCCTTCTCATGTTTCTTGTTTTCCTTTTCTTGGTTGATATTTCTTTGTCATTAAACTTTTTTTCTTTATAATTTCATGATTTTTTCTTTTCATTCTTTAGTAGTTTGGCTGTAGTTAATACTTATAAGGAACATGGTAACAGTAGTGGCAGAAGGTAATTCTCCATCACTTTTCAGGTGCAAGCTGAGGTTCCTGGTTCCCCTATATTCATTATGAAGCTGGCACAGTGTGCTCGCCATTTGGAAGTACAGATTATTGCAGATGTCTATGGTCATGCTATCTCCCTCTTTGGCCGAGACTGTTCGGTCCAGAGGCGTCACCAGAAGATTATTGAGGAAGCGCCTTGTGTCATTGCTAATCCTGATGTGTTTTATAAGATGGAGCAGGTATGTGGTACTCTCATGTTTAATAAAGTACAAGTAATTCTTCAGTGTAAGATGATTTCTCTTAAATTAAATTTGTCATGTAACAAATTTCCTTCATGTATGGTTTTTGTAGTTAGGTGAGAAACTTGAATGATGTTAGTCATTTTTTGGTTAATGTATGTTGCATTACAATTAGGAACAACATAGTTGGGGTTTTGCCTCTTATTGCATTGTCTTTCAGTAGATATTTTTCTACATGGGGGGACTGTTTATACTTGCTTCTGAAAAGTTAAAATCATGTAAATTAAAGCTTACCGAGCATGTACGTACATGCCATGGCATGCCTGGACTATATTCTGGGTAGCATGTGCATACATACCATGGTGCGCCAATCCCGTTTTCCGGGGGCATATATGGTCATGCCACACACGATAGGGTTACGACACAACCTAGGAGAGAGGGCTTGTGTATTGGGAAATCACCTGTTGGTAACGGGTTAAGCTTTCTGAACTAGCAATTGCTAAACCAACTATATTCTTATGAAGTGAATACTTCCCATATGAGTTACATGAAAATATAGAGAGCAAAATAAGTAAAGATTACAAATAAGTATTTCAGAATTTAAGAATTTTTAAAAGTTAATGTATCTCTCATAATCTGTTACTCTTTCCAGGCTGCTGTAAAACTGGCAAAATTGGTAGGCTATGTTAATGCTGGCACCGTAGAATACCTGTATGACAATGATGGGAACTTCTACTTCTTGGAACTTAATCCCAGACTGCAGGTGGAGCACCCATGCACAGAGATGATCACAGATATCAACCTTCCAGCTGCTCAGTTACAGGTATGGTAATATTGAAGGAGACAGTAACAAAAATAGAGACTTTCACGAAAACCAGATCTATTATATATTATTACTGTGCATTCCGTTACAGTTATTATTATTATTGTTTTTTATTTCTGTTACAGATTGCAATGGGTATTCCTTTGCACAGAATAAGATGTGTAAGAGCACTCTATGGAGAGTCTCCATGGGGAGATTCAGTCATAAACTTTGATGAACCCAAGAGGAAACCTGTACCAAAAGGTCACTGTATAGCTGCTCGTATTACAAGTGAAAACCCAGATGAAGGTATGTGCTAGAACACTTGTGTTGAGAGAGGTTGTTCACCAGTATATGAAGTTTTGATGATGTATTTTATTTATTTAATTGCATACCATAAAAAAGCATTTTGATTACTAGCTACATAACTAGCATTCAACTATTCATTTTGGCTTTAAGGGTTCAAGCCAAGCTCAGGAACAGTACAGGAACTGAACTTCAGATCAAGCAAGAATGTCTGGGGCTACTTCAGTGTTTCAGCATCAGGTGGTCTCCATGAGTATGCTGATTCACAGTTTGGTCATTGTTTCTCATGGGGAGAGAACAGAGAAGCTGCAAGAGAGTAAGTATAAACTATTTGTTGATCTGTGTATAAATTTATTATTGATATTAAAACTGATTATTGTTCTTACTGCAATTTGTGATATATTCTGTGCCTTTTTATTATTTGTATTGTTATTTTTAGTATTACTATATTTTTAGTTTTATTTGTTATATTTTTTTCCAATAATTATCATTTTATATATGTATTTGTTTTTCATATCTTCAAGTCATACCAAATTTTGGTAAAGCACATGTAATTTTAGAGGGCCAATGTATAAAGGATCACCATTTTTCTTCCTCAGGAATCTGGTCATAGCACTGAAGGAACTGTCTATCCGAGGAGACTTCAGAACAACTGTAGAATATCTTGTGACTCTTCTCGAGACAGATACATTCCAACAGAACTCCATTGGTGAGTTTATCTTCAAATTGACCTCCTCAGAATGTAAAGAAGGGAATCTCTATTTTAAGGGATGAAAGACCAGTGCCTTTATTTTCTTGATAAAAATTGACACTCAGAGAGGCTGGGAGTACATGTAAATATATAGTGTCCTCTGTGGTTTTGTTTTATTGATTTTATATACACATAGATAGTTTTACAAGTTAGTGGTTGCCAAGGTGTCAGATACTAGGCCTAATAGATGTCACATATTTACTGCATATCCATCCCCCCCTCCCCCCCCCCCACACACACATGCAAATACTTATACTTATGCATCCCCCCACAGAGTTATTGTTGTTTTTATTATTGTCATTCCCTTATTATTAATAATATTATTATTGCTATTGTTATTGTTTAATGATGTTGATAAATGCAGTAATATAGTTAACAAAAATGGTAGTAATTTAATTTTAACAAGTGAAATCAGTAGGTCTTGTAAGTGACTCATTTTGTGATAGTGCATGTATCTGGTTTAGTGGGCTTGGGCATTTAAGTTACTTTCTTTTGCATATGTAAGTAAGATAATGTACCTAAGCAACAAATCCCTTTACAGATACTGGCTGGCTTGACCACCTGATTGCTGCCAGAGTACAGGGCAAGAAGCCTGACACCATGATGGCAGTGATGTGTGCTTCTGTGCTTATTGCAGACAACACTATCCAGGATGCCTTTAACCACTTCCAGAATTCCCTAGAAAAGTGTGTATTCTTTCGTTCACTTGTGTTTTTTGATGTTTGATGTTGGTCTCTCATGATTAGGCTACATGCAGTGTTTCTGGAATTAGGTAGGAAAAGGAATATTTTTAAATTGTTTATTTCATTTTTATGTATTTACCTTTTGTGTGATTAAGTTTGGCCTCAGAAAAGGAATATTTTATATTACTTTTTGTGTAATTAGTTTTCTTCTCTTGTTAGATTTAGTTAAATATAAAATAAAAGACTTTAAATATCAGCAGGCCTAGAAGTCAAATGGTTTATCATACTTTGATGGGACTTTGAATTGTTGTGTAATAGTGTAAAAGTAATGTTGTTTTTCTTTACACAGAGGTCAAGTCTTACCCCTGAAGTCCCTGACCAATGTTGTTGAGGTTGATTTGATCTCCGAAGGCATGAAGTATCATGTAAAAGCCACAAAATCTGGTCCAACACAGTACTTCTTAGTGCTCAATGGAACCCACAAAGTAGTCGATTTCTTCCGTATGAGTGATGGTGGGCTCCTCTTGTCACTTGATGGGGTTAGTCAAGTTACTTATCTCAAGGATGAAGTGGACAAGTAAGTATAACACAAGGAAATGTCAGAAGGTCTTTGTTGTGACTGAGAATAAAACTCATTCATCTAAGAACTTGTAATTAATATGTTCAATTTATGATTACATATGCTATTCCTCTAATTGTGACATTTGCCAATGTTCAGGTACCGTCTCACCATTGGACACCAGACATGTGTTTTTGATAAGGAAAATGATCCAACTGTTTTAAGAACCTCAGCTCCTGGTAAACTTATAAACTACCTGCAGGAGGATGGCAGTCATATGTTTGTTGGGCAAGCATATGCAGAGATTGAGGTAGGATGGTTTTCATATTCTAATATTGTATGTCTCTGTTTTGAATTGTGTAACTTGTATTAATCTACAAATTCATCAATGCAAATTAAAGACTTTTAAAAATCTGATGTTTTGACTCCTTGCAGAGCATGAAGATGGTTATGGCTTTGACAGTATCTGAGTCAGGGTGTGTGTTCCACCTTAAACGACCTGGAGCAATTCTCAATGCAGGCGACACCATTGCTCGCCTGGAGCTTGATGATTCCTCCCGAATCACCAGGGCCCAGGCCTTCACTGGAGGCTTCCCTCCAAGCAAAACTCCACTGCCAAGAGAAGATGAAAAATTGAACCACATTTATCACACATGCAGAACTGTGCTTGATAATATTCTAAGTGGTGAGTGTTCATACTGCTGGCAGTTGTGGTGATTTGATAACAGTGGCTACATTTTGTTTTTAGAACAAGATTTAGTAAATTTAAGGAGATTTAATACCTTTAGGAATATCACTGGTAAGATAGACAATGTTGACAGCCCTCAGAATTTTATGAATTTCTTAAATGAAACTACTGTCATTGTTGGTCAAACTTTTTTCTTTCTTTTAGGATTCTGCCTCCCTGATGAATTCTTCACATCAATGGTGAAAGAAACTGTGCAAAAGCTGATGTGTGTCTTAAGAGATCCCAACTTACCCCTCTTGGAGCTGCAGGTAAAGACTTGAAAAGAGAGTTCTGCATTAGTCCTTTTTATACGAGTTTATCCATATCTGTACTTTCAATAAGTAACCCCATTACTTTTAAGGTTCTTTGGTATATTACCACATTATTGTATTATTATGATTTTATTTTTTACTTTGCAGGAGGTCATTTCATCAATTTCTGGGAGAATACCACAAGCTGTAGAAAAGAAGATTAGGAAATACATGCTGATTTATGGTAGCAATGTCACCTCCATGTTAGCACAGTTTCCCTCACAGGAGATTGCCAGTGCAATTGACAGGTATATCCCCAATATTAGGAAACAGAATTTGATGTTTTAGAAATTCACATCTCATGTTTTTCAGAAGAGGATTAAAATCTGAATATATTGTACTGTTTTGGAGGTTTGACATATGGTTTTTATCTTTGTTTAGGTAATTAATTAATCTCTTTTTTTCTTCTATTTTCTCAACTCAAACAGCCATGCAGCGTCTCTCCAAAAGAAAGACCGTGATGTGTTCTTTGTTACAACACAAGGGTTGGTGCAGCTCTGCCAGCGCTACAAGAAGGGTAGTCGTGGCCGCATGACTCAGGTAGTTCAGGAAATGCTCAAGACTTATTTGCAGGTGGAAACTCAGTTCCAGCATGGTAAGTATTCAGTTACATGTTATTCAAACTTGCTTTTGAATGCCACAGATATTTAAGCTTTATGGTATTGAATGGACTCGAGTGTAGGAGTTAAGGTTACTATTTTGCAGTTTCAATACTTTTGCTTTTAATTTGGTCTTTTATCACTGATGTAGAGAAATATTTTCTCTTTAAGGTTCATATGACAAATGTGTCCATGGACTGAGAGACAAGAACAAGGATGATATGGCCAGTGTCCTCTCTACATTATTCTCACACTCACAAGTAGCAAAGAAGAATCAGGTCAGTTTGATGTGAATGACATTTTAAAATTTGGACATTAGACCTGTTTTGATCAGCATGTGAAAATGACAAAAAATTTATTGACAGTTTTTGAATATACTGTTAATCTTTATATGTATACTTCAGATGGTCATTCTCCTGATTGAGCATCTGTGTGGCCATGAGCCAGGGATCACAGATGATTTGTCAGCCATTTTGGAGCAGCTGACTAAGCTCAACAGCTCAAAACATTCTCGTGTTGCACTACGAGCACGTCAAGTAAGTGAAAACCTGCTGTATATGAAGTAGACATTTCATACTTTTGTAGCCATTTGAGTTGTTTACAGCTTTATCTTTCAGCTTGTCTGTCTCACAATCTATCTATAAACATATACAGATTTTAAATTTATATAGGCATAAACAGTATGTACTTACAAAATGTATATGTTGTACCTTTAGTTCAGTTTCTTGGCATAAAAGTGAGAGTCAAAAAATAATTGCTAAGTAAGATGATTAACACGTGAACCTGTGACAAAATGTAAATATCAATAAGAAGTAAGATTATAAGATGATAATAATTTATAAAGCCAGATAAAATCCAAAGCAAGGAAAGCTATTAAAGGAAATAAGGACATCAATTTATTTATTTAACATCATTTTTTTCCTTCAGGTGCTGATAGCAGCCCACCAGCCTGCATATGAACTCCGCTACAACCAAATGGAGTCAATCTTCCTTCCTGCTATTGATATGTATGGTCATTCCTTCCATCCAGAAAATCTCCAAAAACTCATTTTGTCTGAGACTTCAATATTTGATGTCTTGCATGCTTTCTTCTACCACACAAACACAGCTGTTCGCATGGCTGGCTTGGAGGTAAGAGTTGTAAACGTTTTTCTTTTTCTTTAATGTCAACTATATCAACTTATCCTACATTTTATATTCAGTGCACTTCCCTGTTTTAGAGACTATGTGATATTTTTTTTTTTTTTCATTTTTCTTTTCTTTTTGTGTTAAATTAAACTACAGTCTTTTCCAATAGGTTTATGTTCGACGTGCGTACATTAGCTACGAACTGACTTGCCTGCAGCACAAGGAACTTTATGGTGGAGTATGTGTAGTGTTCTTCCAGTTCCTTTTGCCATCTTCCCATCCAAACAGGTATGTTCTTTCCTTGAATTTGCTTATTTCAGTGGAAAAGTTATTCACATTTAAATATTATACTGCATTATTTACATGATGGCAAATATTTTCTTCTGTTGTAGAATATATGTTAATCGTGTACTTCCTTCTTTTTCTTTTTCGATTTTGCTTGTGCTAAAGCTAATCTCAATTTCAGAATTCCTCACAATAAAGTGTGGAGCACCTTGGAGTACACGGACCCACACCACACCCCCATTGATCCTCCAACCAATCTTGAAAACTGCCAGCGCATGGGCATCATGGCAACCTTCACGACCTTTGGGGAGTTTGAGATCTATTTCAGTGACCTGATGGACTTCTTCCAGCCAGCAGAGCATGGTGTACTGGAGGGAGAATTAAGTCCCAGGGATCACCTTAGCAGTTCCATAAAATTGGGATCTTCTTTCAGTGACTTTATTGGTGAACACAAGGTAAAAAAAAAAAATGTTTAATTGTTTTTTATATGCTCTCTTCATATTTTGCTATCTAATGTTGAGGTTGGTCAAAATGTAATAAAAGAATTAAACATGACAGGAAGCCAAAGACCCAATCCACATCATGAACATTGGCATTCGGATGGAGGAAGAAAAGGATGATTCAGAGCTAAGTGAACAATTTGCCATCTTCTGTGCAAGCAAGAAGAAGGAATTCCATGAAGCAGGCATCCGACGAATTACCTTTGTTATCTTCTACAAGCAGCAGTTCCCAAGATATTTCACCTACAGGTTAGAAATCAGAGGTGTATGAGTGGTTCTTTAATTTTAATGGTTGACTGACTTGCATATGCGTACATCAATACAAGAGTAGAGGTACAGACATAGATATAATATCGCATTAATTGGTAGATAAAGACACACTGACAGATGTATGTTTAAAGATGAGCAATCACATGAGCAGACACAGTCAACAAAGAGTTACAAAAACTAATCACAAACAGCTAAACAGCCATAAATGCTAGAGATGCATGTTCATAAATATATATTAACAGAGACACTCAAATGGAAGCACTGACTGCATAAAAATTCCAATGGCATACATGAATGATTTTTATTTCTGTGTATGAGAGGCTCTTTGTATTTTTCAGTATTAGTTTGGTATATAAATGAATGTTTGTAAAGAGGTATGTGTATGTAGATGTATGAATTGTGTGTTTGTGGTTAGGTTTGCATGTATGATAAGCATGAATTTGTAAACAGTGCTGTGACTGAATATGTTAAAGATTTATTAACAGATGCTTTTGTATATCCCATCTAATGTATCATTTTTAAATGATTAAACTTCTTATTTTTCAGAAGGTGTAGATTGTTTTGCTTATGATTAAAAAATTGTAAGGTACTCACGAGGCATGCTCACTCTTTGCAATGAAAGATGTGTGATTGTTAGATTTTTCATTTGTTGCCTTTTGAGTGAATAACTTGTATTTGTGTTTTCCTTTTCTTTTTATTTACATTCTTCATATGATATGTTCCTTACTTACATTTTGTATTCTAATTATTTCTTGCCAGAATTGTTAAGAGGACAATCTAATTGTTAAAATCACCTTCTTATGATGCAGAAACTCAAATCTAGATATTATGCTGTGTATATGTATTTAGGAAGTAAACATGTAACAGGTTTCTTCTAACCACCATGGATTATAGTGCTACTCTATACATGCCTCACAGCTTAAGATTAACTAAATTTCATTATTATTCTTATTTAGATTGTTGAGAAATTATTTACATACACATGGAAGGAATCTGTAGTATATATTTATATGATACTTTTATTGGCATACTGGTACTTTATTTATAAAGAATTAAAATAATTTTATTTTAGAAAATCTTTACATAAAGCTACTTTACTGTGATAGGATTTCTTCCACAAAGCCTTGGTTTCTAAAGACAGGAAGTTGAAGAAAGTATCTTCCTGTAGCAGGTTTGTTGATGAAATAACAGCTCTTGAAGAGTGTTGTGAATGGTCATGCTACTGACATCTTAGGTTGCTGTTGTGCAATCTGTAGAGCATGAATTTGTTCTCCTACACTATAGAGTGACTTTATAGCCTTTACATGACATTTTAAACTAATGATGTAAATATATTGTTTTGGCTAATCTACTTACCAGATACCTTTCACGCAACTGGAGAAGGATGAGAAAATGATAACGTCATACATATTTTTGTCTTTTACCACAGACCTAGACATCTGTTGAAACACATTGCCAATCCCCTTGACCCAAGGTATGATGGCTGCCTACTAAGTTATGGCAAGGCAGATCTTAATGTACTAATACAATCCTTCTAAAACTGCTAGAGCTTCATGTTGTAATATAACCAGTGGGGCAGTTGCTTGCTGTAATATGGTAGATTCTTTATCTAACATATTATTGACTTGGAAGTACAAATATGCACACATTGGATCTTTTCACCTGAATGTTTATAGTTTGACGATGACTGTAAGGGATACTGATATTAATATATTGTACTTTGTGATAACACATGGGACATTTAATACAAAATGTGGCATGTATGTGACCTTGGGTTTCATGGATGTGAAATGAATATTAAAGCAGATGTGGAAGCCATGCATGGATTGGAAATTTACACTTTAAGTTTGCTATTTAGGACAAATTGGTTAATTATCAGAAATGAAAAGTTTGCCTTGTTAATGAAATAATGAATTTATGCTTACAAGCTTAAAAGAAAATGAAGGGTATAAGAGAGCATTTTATGTATTTGTTTATAATAGTTTATAGTTATGTTTTATATGTAAAACATTTGAGACTAGGATATAGAGCAGATTAAATTATAAGTTTATATTCTTCATGTCTCTGAGTCTCTCTATGTCTGTTTGTTTTGATGTCTCTCCTGACTTTTGTTTATCTCTCTCTCTCTCTGCCTGTCTGCTCCTCTACACCCCCCCCCCTCTCTCTCTCTCTCTCTCTCTCTCTCTCTCTCTCTCTCTCTCCCTCTCTCCTCTCTCCTCCCTCCCCTCCCTCCCTCTCCTCTCTCCCTCTCCTCGTCCCTCCCTTTCCCTCCCTCCTCCCTCTCTCTCTCTCCCTCTCTCTCTCTCCTCTCCTCTCCTCTCTCTCTCTCTCTCTCTCTCCTCTCTCTCTCTCTCTCTCTCTCTCTCTCTCTCCTCTTTCTCTCTCTCCACTTTCTCCTCTCTCTCTCTCCCTCCCCTCTCTCTCTCTCTCTCTCCTCTCTCTCTCTCTCTCTCTCTCTCTCTCTCTCTCTCTCTCTCTCTCTCTCTCTCTCTCTCTCTCTCTCTCTCTCTCTCTCTCTCTCTCTCTCTCTCTCTCTCTCTCTCTTTCTCCATACACACATATACACATAAAACTCATGCAATTATTGATAATGTAAAATTATAGGAAGCCATTGATATTTTGTTTGTCATTTTCATTTGGAAGTAGGTAGGTGCTTATTGATTGTAAATCAGTGCTCCAGATGATCCTTGGAGGCATTATGTATAGAATTTGAATCTGCTACATATATCGGTATTTGTAAATTACATGTAGCATCAGAAATTATAGTACATTGTATTTTTATATTATAGTGTGTTAAGAGCTTTCCAGGTAAGTTGGAAATATTTAATAAATGTAGCCAGGCTCTTTGCTTTGATTGGATTGTTTCTGATGAAAGTTAGCATTGCACTGTTCAGCCTCAGGAGTCTGATTAATGAGAAGTTTTTGGTTTATGAAGAAGATTATTGATAGCTAGGCATTGGATGTACAATAAGGTTGGTGGGGAATATTATATGATAAGTGTTTCATTTATCCAAATAGGACTATATTAGATAGGCTGGTACATACTCAAGGGCATTTGGGGGGTCTACATGTGTGTCTATGTATTGCACTGTGTGAAATTGTTAACTTTATTGTGAATTGAAATTATGTTTTAGGGTCAAGCAAGCTATTACCATTCACTTATGTATCTGTATTATTAAAGTCTGTTGCAAGATGTTGGGCATGTGTGTGTCTGCACTGGGGAAATGAGTTTTCCCAACACTTACCACTAATCCATTGCATTGTCTAAAGATTAATTTTAATCTTATGTTGCTGAAGAAGTAATAATCATATTTAAGTAATGGTTAAGTACCTCCATTAATGTATATTATTTTACTCTAATAACATCTTAATGGTGGTAGCTATTGTTAGTGCCATATAGTATGATTTTCATTTGTAATTGAAAACTAGTGTAGTAACTATCCAGACATTAGCAATCACCATTGTTACCTCTGCCTTTTTTCTTTATACTTTTATTTCAAACTGAAATGAAAAAGCCCAAGTACTTTCAGCACACGTAGATAAGAATGTCAAGTATAACTCTCTGTAGTTCTAAGGCTCTTTTCTTAGTTATTGTTCCTGTCGTAGTGGAAGAAAGCTCATAAAACTTTGCAACCATCAGGTCGAGAGATGAATTCCAAGAAGACCGGATCTACCGCCACTTGGAGCCTGCTCTGGCCTTCCAGCTGGAAATCAACCGCCTCCGTACATACGATCTGGAAGCCCTTCCTACATCAAACCGCAAAATGCATTTGTATTTGGCTAAAGCAAAGGTGAGTTTTAATACATTTACTGGTCACTGTAGTTTTGTTCCACTATATTCAAAAGTGTATACAGATGTCTGTGTCTGTGACGCTAATACCTTAGTCCAGGCTCTGTGATTTTTATTTGCCATTTCAAAAAGAGACTGTTGTCTATCAAGTATTTTTTCCTTCATCCTCCTTGACAGGTGGCAGATGGGCAAGAGGTTACTGATTTCCGCTTCTTCATCCGCTCAATCATCCGCCACTCAGACTTGATCACTAAGGAGGCATCCTTTGAATACTTGGAGAAAGAGGGAGAGAAGCTGCTACTTGAGGCCATGGATGAGCTGGAGGTGGCATTCTCGCACCAACTGGCAAAGAGGACTGACTGCAATCATGTGTTCCTCAACTTTGTGCCAACGGTCATCATGAACCCTTCAAAGGTGAGGGTTGGAGTGGGAAATGAAGGAAATGAAAAAGTGAGTTGAGACAGTGGGAAAAAGAAAAGGAAATAGGTAGGCCCTAAATGGAGGGAGGGAAAAAGAGATGAGGATAGAGGAAAAGGACGGGAAGGGAAGTAAATAAAGAAGGCAGGAAAGACCAATTTAGAGCAATGTATGATAAAAGGAAGAGGTAAGAGACTTCGCTCAGTAGATGTTATTACTTGATTGTATGTTTTGTATGTTCTTTGCTTATTTATGTATGTTATGTAATTATTTTGTCATTTACTGGATCTTGCACAAAGTGAAAAGGAAAATATAGTAATAACTAAAAGAAAGGTTTTGTTTTAACATTTTTTCTATTGTCTGGTAGATTGAAGACTCCATAAGATCCATTGTAAACCGTTATGGACGTCGCCTGTGGACTCTGCGGGTGCTTCAAGCAGAGATCAAGATGACCATTCGTCAAACACCTCAGAGCAAGACTATTCCAATTCGGCTGACTTTGTCCAATGAGTCTGGCTATTACCTGGACATGCACTTATATCGAGAAGTTACGGACAAGCTCACTGGTCAGGTATGTAATGATTTTGGTTTATTTATTG
>NC_051389.1:28483709-28491209 GCF_015228065.2 Penaeus monodon
CACACTTTTACACACACACACTTTTACACACACACACTTTTACACACACACACTTTTACACACACACACACTTTTACACACACACACTTTACACACCACAACACACATTTCACACACACACATTTACACACACCACACTTACACACACACTACACACACACACTTACACACACACACTTTACACACACACACTTTACACACACACATTTCCCCACACACACACACTTTTACACACACACACTTTACACACACACACCACTTTACACACAACACACACTTTTACACACTACACACAACACACACACTTTTACACACACACTTACACCACACACTTTTACACACCACACACACACACACACCACACACCACACACACCACCACACACACACACACACACACACAACACACAACACACACAACACACACACACAGACACACACACACACGCACCGACACACACACCACACACACACCACACACACACCACACACACACACCACACCACACACAAGACACACACAGACACACACAGACACACACATAGACACACACACACACACACACACACACACACACACACACACACACACACACACACACCACACACACACACACACACACACACACACACACACACACACACACACACACACACACACACACACTTTTATTTATATATTTATATATATATATATACACATGTATGTATATAATATATATATATATATATATATATATATATATATATATATATATACATATACATATATACATATATACATATATACATATATACATATATACATATACATATACATATACAATGAAATTTTGAATGTTTGCTAAGGAAAAGATTAAGATTTTTAGTTTAGATGAAAATGAAAATAGGAAAAAGTAATAATAACATTTGGATAATTTGTGGGGCAGTGCTTAGGTCTGTGATTAATGTTTCATTCAGTGTTGAGTCATATGGGAAGCTAAGTTTGATAACAGTTTACAGGAGGCAAAAGTCATAGGTGCCTTGCTCAGTTACTGCTCAAGTTGAGTTATGAATGAAGAAAATACCTAAAGATATTTTTCCTTGAAAAGTTAATAAAAAGGAAATAATTAGAAAATCCATTAAGGAATGAGAGCACATGCATGAAAAATATTTTGTTTGATAAATTTACATAGTTCTTGTACATTCAGTATACTGACTTTGGATTCTTTTCTATTTTCTCTTCTCTCTGGTTCAGGCTTCCTTAACTACCAATATATGTCTGTCTATGTCATTCTTCTTATTTGATATTGGCAAAGTGTTTGGTTTTATGTAAACCAGGCCTATAGACTTATATATGTTTTAGTTTTCTAAATATTTGCTCAGGTTTTCAAGAATCTGGCAAGGTCTTTTGATGCCCTGATATCTCATACTGACATACAAATGCAAACTGAAATATAAAACAGAAAGCAACAACAACAATAACCAAAAATAATATAGAAAAGGGAAGCAACAGGCAAAATGTTGAACTTGCAGATATTACGGCAGACAACATCCATACCACAGTTTGCACCAAACATTCTGGCCGTATTTAGATGGCTCCTTTGGTTACTGCTCTCGCTGGTTGCCATCCTTGTTCCAACTCGGGTCCAGCGCGCATTTGCTTCCTTTAACCCTCCTCCACCACTCATGGTAGTTATTGAAATGTGCTCAGAATTTTGTTTTGGACTGGTTGTTAACATACAGACTTAAATGGTTATATTCTCTTCATTGCTTATTTGGTTAATATTGGTATGATATCAGATATCTTCAAGGAGTTACCAGCAAACTACTGACATTTTCATTTCCATTCTTACATGAAATTACATGAAATTCATTAGAATATGCTTGAGCATAAGAATGTTCGTATGGAACTGTGTGACACAGGCCACAATATAATTTCCTTAAATGGATAATAACAGTAAATGTTAAACAACAACAAATTAGAATGAATATACATACATTTTAAATAATGTGAATGCTTACCATAATCAAGAAAATTGCAATAAGTTGCTTCTTTAAAAGTAAAGTAACACACACACACACACACACACACACACACACACACACACACACACACACACACACACACACACACACACACACACACACACACACACACACACACACACACATGTGCATGTGGATGTGCATGTGGATGTGTGTGCATGTATGTGTGCACACACACACATGCACATACACAGATACACACACACATGCACATACATAGGTACACACACACACACGCACAAACAATGTTTGTATGTGTATTTATATGTGCATTTATATATATATATACATATATATATATATATATATATATATATATATATATATTTATTTATAATATATATATTATATATATATAATATATATATATATATATATATATATATATATATATATATATATATATATATATATGAAATTGAAATTGTGACAAAGAGGTCTGATTTACATATATGGTATATATATATATTAGTTCTTTGTAGAGAACAATACACATAAATGGAACAGAACTGCATCCCTTCCATGGTTTTTAGTATTGTAGTAATATTGATAATATCATTTTAGTTTAATTTTTTTTTTCTTTCATAATATTTCATCACTGAAATATGATTAATACTATTTTTATGGTTTACTATTATCACCATCATCATCATCATCATGATACTCATTATCTTTATTATATTTTTTGTTTTTCATGCAATGACAATCCACAGATAGACACCATACACACGTGCATGCACACACACACACATGCACACACACATGCACACACACAAATGCACACACACAAATGCACACACAAATGCACACACAAATGCACACACAAAAATGCACACATACACACACATGCACACACACACACATGCACACACATGCACACACATGCACACACATGCACACACATGAACACACATACACACACATACACATACATACACGCACACACACACGCACGCACACACACACACACACACACACACACACATATATATATATATATATATATATATATATATATATATATATATATATATATATATATGCACAGATGCATGCACACACATCCACACACACACATATGCACAGATATGCACACATGCAAGCACACACATACACACACATACACACACATACACACAACACACACACACACACACACACACACACACACACACACACACACACACACACAGGCACGTGTGCACACACACACACAGACACACACACACACACACACACACACACACACACACACACACACACACACACACACACACACACACACACACACACACACACACACACACACATGTGCATGTGGATGTGCATGTGGATGTGTGTGCATGTATGTGTGCACACACACGCACAAACACTCACACATACTCATTCATTCACTCACTCACTCACTCACTCACACACACACACACACACACACACACACACACACACACACACACACACACACACACACACACACACACACACACACACACACACACACACACACACACACACACACACACACACACACACACACAACCACATGCACTGTCAGCTGGATAGCATTACATTGTTAGCAGATAATGTTTATATGATTATTCCCCTGTGTGAGACAAGATAAGTTAAAAGGCTAATATTATGTAGTCCTTTCTTTTTTAATCTTTCACTGCATACTAGATGAAAATGCAGTGATGTTTTTGATAAGCTATATCTTTACCGTTGATCTACAATGCGTGTCTAAATGATGTTTCTCTGCCCCCGAAGAGCTACCTGTGGGACAGCGACAAGGCGGTGGCCGAGTGGGTGGACCGGCAGATGGAGGGTGCCTCTCCCGCCGGCACCCCCCCCGCCAGCGAGGGTTGCTCCACGTACCTGCTGGAGAATCTGCAGCTCATGAAGAGGGATGCGGCCATCTCCAGGGTCAAGGACGTCATGAAGGTGAGAATGGGACTTTCTCGTCTGTGTCAGTATTAGTTCTCTGCTTCTTGTTATTGTTTTTATTGTTATTATCATTATTATTGTTATCAATATAATGGTATTGTTGTCATCACTTATTATTAGTATTATTACTGTTGTTATTGTTTATCATCATCATATTGTTGATCATCATCAATCATCATCTTTATCTTCATCTCCATCATCTCCATCTCCATCATCTCCATCATCTCCATCTCCCTCATCTCCATCTCCCTCATCTCCATCTCTATCTCCATCTCTATCTCTATCTCCATCATCTCCATCTCCCTCATCTCCATCTCCTCATCTCCATCTCCATCTCTATCTCCATCTCCATCATCTCCATCTCCATCATCTCCATCTCCATCATCTCCATCTCCATCATCTCCATCTCCCTCATCTCCATCTCCCTCATCTCCATCTCTATCTCCATCTCCATCTCTATCTCCATCTCCATCATCTCCATCTCCATCATCTCCATCTCTATCTCCCTCATCTCCATCTCTATCTCCATCTCCATCATCTCTATCTCCATCATATCCATCTCTATCTCCCTCATCTCCATCTCTATCTCCATCATCTCCATCTCCATCATCTCTATCTCCATCATCTCCATCTCCATCTCCATCTCCATCTCCCTCATCTTCATCATCTCCATAATCTCCATCTCCATAAATATCATTATTATTATTATTAATGTTATTATTGTTATTATTAATATAATTATCATTATCATTATTATCATCATTATTATTTCATCATTCCTATTATTATTGCCAATATCATCATCATCATCATCATCATCATCATCATCATCATCATCATCATCATCATCATCATCATCATCATCATCATCATCATCATCATCATCCCCTTTATCATCATCCCCTTTTAAAGAGTGTCTGGTCTAGGATGCCAGGACCCAGTCTAAAGTATCAAAATGGGATCAGAAAAGAAAATTCTCAAAGGAACTAGGGTGCTCCATTTTCATTTCAAGTGGATAAAGATGCATGAATTCACTTTTCATTCTTATTATTATTATTTTTTTTTTCATAGCTAAATTTTATTTTATATGCCACCTTTCTACAGAATGTATTAAAGAAAGTGTTCTTTCATACTCTGAAGGATACATAATTCTGCTGCTAAATACAAAAATGCCACTATTATGGAAGTGGTGTTTTCTAATCATAGTACAAGGCCAAATTTTTTTTTACATGTGTGTATAAATTGACCACCACATAGTGCTAGCTGAACAGCAGTAGTCAGTGACTGCTTTTAAAGGCTTAATAAGAAATGGTTGCTGTCATCTTACTCTCATGTAACTACTTAACATTGTTTTATAATTTTTTGCCTTTATTTATATTGATGTTGGAGAATAATCTTGCATTCTTCTTGGAATTTTCAGGAGTTCCCTGAAATAGCCATGGACACCATTGTGCACATCATCAGACGCATGTCGCCAGCCCAGCGTGCTGAGACCATGAAGGCACTGACCAATATGGACCTAATTAGCCAGCAGGCTGAGCCAGTCACCACACCTGACCCTCAAGAGAACTCCAACTGACACTTGTTGTGGCGGTAGTAATCATGTACTACTGGCCACATCCACCCCTGGTCACACCGACTCAGTGTGCAGGCCCTTCCTAGCTGCCATTACCAGAATCCACACTAAAAGAAGAGTTATTATAGCTGAAGATCATATGAGGTCTTTTGAATGATTAAAAAGATAGATGAACATGTAGATATTTTTAATGAGTATTTACAGAAGAAGGGAATCAGCCATATACTTTTCAAAATAAGATGTATTTTTAGACAAATTCATAGGAAGAAACAAGATTATCATAGGGAGACTGTCAAGGGAAAGTATATTGTTATTTGCTATTGGTAACATACTGCAGATCTTTTTTCACTAGTAGAGTTGATAAAGCTGTATAAAAAATATATTTGATATAAATAAGAGCTAATATGGTTCTATGTTTGTGAAATAGAGAAATTCCCTTTCAAGTAGCATAATTATTAGATAATGGTAGACTAACTATACTTTTCTCTTTGTGAAAGACATTTACATCTTGTATTGTAAAAGAAATCCCTTTTAAAATCCCTATTCTTTCCAATAAAGATAATAAAAATATGTATGGTTGTAAAAGGTACTGTAATATTGAAATCCTTCAGATTAATCTTCTCTTTCTATGCAAGAGATCCCCATTATGTAATCAGATATAAAATGTAGATTACCTAATACTTATTAACATATTTGAACATGCATGTAGCCCTCTTCTGTTGAACAGTACTGGCCAGGGGATGTTGTTCAGTTTTGGCAGTGATGGATTTTGTGGACTTGTAGGAGAGAGTGTGTGCAGGATATGGTTTGTTGCCTTTTGACTTCTGGCTGAATGTTTAGCCCAACCCCACCTCCAACCTTATAATTTTGGTAGTTTCATGTTTGGAGTTGGAGGTTCTATTGAATACCAGAAGCACGGCCTGAAATCCGAGGCAAGAGAAATTGTTGTGTCAGAGTGATAGCAGTTTACTAATATTTGGATGTCAAGGCCACAGTTGTAAGTTTCATAGAATAATTGGTGCATAAAAAAATCACAAAGACAAAGATGATAACCTACACAGCATATTGTTGTGGTTTGATTTTTCCATTCAACTGAAAGAAGAAAAGAAAATAATATCAAAGCCATTGATTCTCCCAAATGATGAATATTGAACAAAGTTATGATTTTTACTTTCATAAATCTTTTATTCAGTATTAATATTAATTTTTTTTTTGTAATTATTGATCAGATGTTGTTTTACTCTTTTGCTATGGCTGAAATTTATTGCTATTTTCTAAGAATTTAATTTTGTTTTACAGCTGTTTTTGTTAAGTGATAAAATTTTGAGAGTTATAAAAAGAAGTCCAAGGTGATAAGACTGAAGTTCTGTAGACAGTCATAGTTAAAGTGTTAAAAGATAACAGTTGAATTATTATTACAGGATTAAAATCAGGAATTGGTCTCCTGTCCATTCATTTAACACATATTTTAGAGGTAATATTCTTTTTTATGCTCATTAGGAAGAAAATGTTTGTTATTATGATACCCCATTGTGACTTGACTTTTTACAAATTGGTAGAGATATAATATCCCACTAGGCTTTGTGTTTATGTATCACTTAAGTTTTTCTATTTTGACCAGTAACGGAGCACAGTGCTCTTCTGCATGCATAATAGACTAGTTGGGTTCAGTTAAAGGCTGGTTACCACGTTTGCTATTTGAATGAATACATAGCCAACATTATTCAGGGAGTTTATTTAAAAGATAGGAATATATTGACTTAAGTGTCTTTTCTTCTATGGTAGCTACCAAAAATAATGTCACAAAGTTCAAGATATACTCTTAGAATTCGTTCTTATTGTCTTTATTTTGTTATTTTTCTATTATGTACTTCTTATATAACTTGGATGCATTAGTACTAGACAAAGTTGTAAATATTCTGTGAAGAACATCAGACATTATTTTATGAATGATATG
>NC_051389.1:28528709-28531209 GCF_015228065.2 Penaeus monodon
TATTTTTTTTATAATTATAATTCAGGATACGGATGCATAACACTACACCGTCAAATATTCATGTGACAGAAATTTCAACAGGTAATTATTCCGGCACGTTGATGATGTGCGTACTGCGAAATGACCGAAGATTGTCTAAGGGGAAATTTCGCGGGAATGATTAGTTGTGGAGACAACTGGGTGATCTGTGTCGCCGGGGTTTCTTTTGGGGTTAGGGGGTGGATACGGTGCAAGCATAACGCAAGGGATACGGCAGGGAGGGGGGGGCGGATGGGGAGTTTGGCGACGTGTGGAGTGCGTGGGGAGAACGGGTACTGGAGGGGGGGTGGCGGGGGGGTTTGGGGAGGGGGAGGCGGGGAGGGGAGGACGACGGTGGATGGGGGGGGGGGGGGGGGGGCTGATGGAGGGTGGGCAGATGGGGGTGAGGCGGTGGCAGGTGAGGGTGAGGGGGTGGCAGGTGGGGGTGCGGGGAAGGGGATGGCAGGTGGATTAAGGCGGTTTTCGAGGTGTGAAAAGTGGATGACGGGAGGGAGGGGGGGGAGAGGGGAGTGGGAGTGAAGGGGAGAAGGATGAGAGGTATGAGGTGTTAATTCTGTGCTCTGTTTACTCTAAACGGGTCAATGTTAAATATCCCCTGGCATCGCGGCGTTTGGGTCGCCGCTCGGGACGCTCGAGGCATTTTGCGGCGCCGTTTTGGCTCCGGCTGTGGGCGCTCATCTATTATCATTATATATATATATGTATGTATATATATATATATTATATAACATATATGTATATATATATATATATATATATATATATATATATATATATATATATATATATATATATATATATATATATATAACATATATATATATATATATATATATATATATATATATATACATACACAATATATATATTTCGCTACAGATTCTAATGCCCAAGACTTTTGATATAATCGCATGTGAATATTTGTGCATATTATAAAAATTTGACATATGCGTCATTTGACAATTTATTAGCGTTTGTACCGATGTGTTCCTCTCGGCTGGTAATAATGACTGCGGGAACATTGGTTATCCATGCTATTTGTGTCTCATTTGTCACTCTGATCTAATCTAATGGTGTGTCAATTTGCTCATCGTGCTTGGTGCTTGATGTTAGTTACTTGCCCGTACATATGTATACACACATACATAAATTCATGAATACATTCATATATGCATACATACATGCAGAAACACACACACATATACATACATACATACATTCATTCATTCATACATACATACATACATACATGCATACATACATACATTCATACATTCATACATCATACATACATACATACATACATACATACATGCATACATACGTACACACACACACGTGTATGCGCACGCATTCATCCATACAAACGTATATCTATACATGCATAAATGAATATATTATATATTTATATAATATAATGCATATATCTTCTTCAAATGCCTTGTCCTTTCAGGGCGTTGGCGATCATGGTTTTCCATCCTGTTCTGTCTGTTGACAACTTAAGCAGTTCTAAGTCACTTCTGCCCATATTGAGATCTTTGTTCAAGCTGGTGATGAACTTCTGCCTTTGTCTACCCCTGCTTCTCTTTCTTTCTGTCTTTCCTGTTAACACTAAGTTTTCCAATCCTTTACATCTCATTACGTGTCCTAAAAATTGCATCTGTCTTTTCCTGATAACTTTCATCAAGGTTCTTTTAACTCCTGCTCTTCTTAAAACTTCTTCATTAGTAACTCTTTCTGTCCATGAAATCCTGAGCATTCTTCTGAGGAACCACATTTCTACTGATTTTAATCTTTCTTTCATATTTTCATTGACTGTCCAAGCATCACACCCATAAAGCAAAACTGACCACACATAGCATTCTAACACTCTAACTTTGGTTTTTATCTTTAACTGTCTGTTCTTAAAGACAGCACTCATCTTGTTGAAGACTTCTTTTGCCATGCCAATTCTTTTCTTTATTTCAGTTACACTTCTTCCATCTGATGTTATCAAACTACCCAAGTATGTGAATTTCTCAACATTCTTTATTTCTTCACCTTTGATATTCAAAGAGCATTTTGGTGTTATATTTTTCTTTGATATCACCATACATTCCGTCTTCTTGATGTTTATCTGAAGACCCCTTTTCTCATTTTCCGTTACAACCCTTTTCAATATATTTTGAAGATCTGTTTCTGTTTCTGCTATTAGTACAGTGTCATCTGCATATCTCAAGTTGTTAATATTGATATCTCCAACTTATATATATATTTATATATGTATATATATATATATATATATATATATATATATATATATATATATATATATAGAGAGAGAGAGAGAGAGAGAGAGAGGGAGAGAGGAGAGAGGGGAGAGAGAGTGAGAGAGGGAGAGAGAGAGAGAGAGAGAGAGCAGAGAGAGAGAGGGGACAGAGAGAGAGAGAGACAGAGAGAGAGAGAGAGAGAGAGAGAGAGA
>NC_051389.1:28573709-28578709 GCF_015228065.2 Penaeus monodon
ACTCCAGCTGATGCCCTGCCTCGCAATGTCTCTGCTGTTGATTCTTCTCTCCTCGATTATGCAGCAATTGCCGCAGACCAAGCCAATGTTGCTGAACTGCAGTACTTGAAAGATAAACCTGCATTTCAGAAAAACATTAAAAAGTTCCTGGAACAAATATAAGCCTGATGCTGATGTTTCTACGGGCACAATTCGTCAAAATCTACCTCAGAGATATTGACATACCATCTTCAGGCGAATCCATGACATCTCCCTTCCTGGTGACCTCGAGATTCATTTGGACTGGTATCAACAAAGATGTAAGAAACTAAACACGTTCTTGCATTACGTGTCAAAGTTCCAAGGTAACTCGCCATACACTTTCTCCTTCAATCCAGCTACCTCTAGATTTGATTATGTTCATGTTGATCCTGTCGGTCCCCTGCCCTACTCCAATGGATACAGGTACATCCTCATCTGCACTAACAGATTTACTAGATGGCTGGAGGCAATTCCTTTTGCTGACATTCATGCTGATACTGCAGCAGGAGCCTTTATTGCCAGTTGGGTATCAAGATTTGGAGTACCAACCAATTGAACATCAAAAAGGGAAGTCAGTTTGAGTCGAAGCTTTGGAGCAAACTTATGACTTTGCTTAGAATTTGAAGTTATCGCACTTCCATTTACCATCGGTCTCGTCGAACGCTCTCATCATCAGCTGAAATCATCACTCATGGTTCATCAACATGAAGACTGGACTACTTCTCTCTCTCTTGTGTTTTTAGGCAGCAAGAGTTCTCTCAAATCAGACCTTGGCTCCACTTCTGCAAAGCTTGTAGATGGTACATCTGTCCGGGTACCTGGTGAATTACTCTGCAATTCCACTGGCTCCATTACCAACCCTACTCAGGATTATGCAGCCAAGCTCAGGGATGTGATGTCTAAGCTTCGACCTGTTCAGCCACAGCAGCTGTCTTCAAGCAAGTCTTTCGTAAGCCAGGATCTCCATGATTGTACCCATGTGTTCGTCCGAGTAGATTCCATTTGACGTTAACTACCATATGAAGATCCATAGGAAGTTCTTTGGCGCACAAGAAAGACTTACCATCAACCGCAATGAGACTTCTGACGCAATCGCCATCGATCGTGTTAAACCTGCTTACTTGCTGGATGTACCTAACTACCTCGCAAACCATGTCCAGCCTTCATATGTTCAACCAAAGAAATGTGTAACGTTCCTCCTTCCTCGTCACCAGGAGGGGGTTAATGTAATGTGATAATCTCCCCTGAAATGCAGTTATATCAGTCTCCCCCTGAAAATCGCCTTATCACGAATTTCTGGTTTATTGTTATTTCTTTCTCATATAAATACTACTGATATGTGTACTTTGTAAAACATATTATCTTTTTATGTTTAACTGACAAATGCTTGTTTATTTGCATAGTTATGTTGCCAAAAATACATTTGAGCCTTAATATTATACAAATATCCTCACTAGTCTTGTCTTCCGCTAACGATAAGTCTTAACGAACTAATCACTGCTGTATATATAGTTTGGTTACTCTGAAATCAGCACGGCCTTAACGGACTAAATACGGCGGTAGAAATACTGTTTGGACGAGAGACCTCATCCTAGGCTTTCACGGTTTAGCCACGTCTCTATAATAATAATAAGCGCACTAGTGATAAACAACAAGACAACATATGTTTGTGTGTGTGTGTGTGTGTGTGTGTGTGTGTGTGTGTGTGTGTGTGTGTGTGTGTGTGTGTGTGTGTGTGTGTGTGTGTGTGTGTGTACATACATACATATACACATACATACATACATACACACACACACACACACACACACACACACACACACACACACACACACACACACACACACACACACACACACACAACATATATATATATATATATATATATATATATATATATATATATATATATATAATGATATAGATGGAATGAATAGATAAACAGACATACGCACAGAAAGTGAGAGAGAGGGGGTAAAAAATCGATAATATCCAAGAAATTATGTGGCGCGAGAGGGCGTATAATATATTGGTAGTCGCTCTTCGTTAGAGTGAAAAATGTTTACCATGGCTGTATCGTAGTCAAGCTTTCATGAGCTAAGAGCCATAAAGGAAGTGGAAGAAGAAGAGAGAATAAGATATGTAGATAAGTAAGTAGATGGTGATGATTATTATTTTTATCATTATCTTTACTCTTGTTATTATTTTTATTTTTTTTTTTAGTTTAATTATTATCATTATCATTATTACTCTGATTATTATTGTTATCATTATTACTATTATTATTAATGTTATCATTATCATAATCGTTATCATTATTGTTGTCATTATTACTTTTGTTATTGTTATTATTATCATCATCATAGTTATCATCGTTATTATTATTTTTGTTGTTGTTGTTGTTATTATTATCATAATTATCATCATTATTATCAATATCTTTATGATTTTTATTATCGTTATTATTATTATTATTATTATTATTATTATTATTATTATTATTATTATTATTATTATTATTATCATAATCATTATTATTGCTGTTGTTGCTGTTGTTCGTGTTCATGCTTGTATCGGTATTAGTATTATCTTTATTATTGTTATTATTATTATCATCATCATTATTATTATCAATATCATCATTCTTATTGTTATTATTGTAATAATAATAATGATGCTTATATTCTGGAGATGGTAATAATAATAACAATAATAATAATAATAATAATAATATATAAATAATAATATATAATATAATAATAATAATAAATAATAATAATAATAATAATAATAATAATAATAATAATAATAATTATAATAATAATAATAACAGTGATTATCATAAAATAATAGTAATAATGATGATGATGATAATAATAATAATAATAATAATAATAATAATAATAATAATAATAATAATAATAATAATAATAATAACAATAATAATAATAATAATAATAATAATAATAGTAATAATGATAATAATGATAACAACAATGATAGCAATGATAATAAAAACAATATGAATAATGATGTTAATGATATTGATAATAGTAATAATGATAATGATGAACTCGTGTGACTGTCATGATATTAAAGGTTAATCATGTTGGATAGACATTATTACGTATCTAATAAACAGGGTTTAACATCATATTACATTGCATGAACCTATAAATATTTTTCGTGCCATAACGGGAACCTTATAGGAATTAATGATATTCAGGCATTCTGCTGTTGTCAATGTTATCATTACTTGCCTTATCATTATTATGATTATTATTGTTTTTTATTATCATTATTATCATTATTATTATTATCGTTATTATTATTATTATATTATTATTATTATTATTATTATGTTTATTATATTATATTATTATTATTATTATTATATTATTATTTTATTTTTTAGATCTGCTAATTAAATCAAACACCGGTCACTACCAGCGACCTAGGTGATTGAAATTGAGGCAATGGACACCAACAAAATCATGTTATCATTAATATCATTCGTATTATTATTATCATTATTATTGATATCATTATTATTATTATTATTATCATTATTATTATTATCGTTATTATTATTATTATTATTATTATTATTATTATTATTATTATTATTGTTATTATTATTATTATTATTATTATTATTATTATTATTATTATTATTATTATTTTATTTTATTTAGATCTGCTAATTAAAATCAAACACCGGGTCACTACCAGCGACCTAGGGTGATTGAAGTTTGAGGCAATGGAACACCAACAAAATCATGTTATCATTAATATCATTCGTATTATTATTATCATTATTATTGATATCACTATTATTATCATTAATATCATTATTATTATTATTATCGTTGTTGTTATTATTATCATTATTATTATTATTATTATTATTATTATTATCATTATTATTATTATCGTTATTATTATTATTATTATTATTATTATTATTGTTATTATTATTATTATTATTATTATTTTATTTTACTTAGATCTGCTAATTAAAATCAAACACCGGGTCACTACCAGCGACCTAGGGTGATTGAAGTTTGAGGCAATGGAACACCAACAAAATCATGCACATAACTTTTGCAGCAGGTTTCCCGAGTGCATAGCAAAGTAGTACATTACCTCATTATACTCTTCCCTTGTCCATTTAAGTCTTGTTTTCTTTTGATTGTTAGTACAAAAATGGTTGAACCGCAGGGCCAGGGGTGGGAGCTATCCCGTCCTAGTGACCTGCCGGATTTTGACTAATGGAAGAGGTAGACTCAGTTCTGCCCTGGGGGATGCGCCCCTTGTTGATCTGTGTGACGGCCGACGCTTTATCACCCACCTCCTACTCTTGCTTGAGAGGCAGGATGCATTTTAGCCCCACTGCCAAGAAGTTGGATATCCCGCGCTAACCTCCAATTGGCATATCCAGGTCCCCGCGGCCACGGTGTTTGACGAACCACTTTGCGTCCCGTGGACATCATGTAGCCGACTAATTATTATTTTATTATTATTATTATTATTATTATTATTATTGTTATTATTATTATTATTATTATTATGATGATGATGATGATGATGATGATTATTACTGTTATTGTCATCATTATTGATGATCTTCATTTATATGTTTATTATTATCATTATCATCATCATAATAATAATAATAATAATAATAATAATATAATAATAATAATAACAACAACAACAATAATAATAATAATAATAATAATAATGATAATAATAATAATAATAATAATAATAATAATAATAATAATAATTATTATTATCATTATTACTCCTGGAAAAGATGGCCTCTCTGAACAAAATAACTTTGAAAGCTGAATTTTGATTTACAAGAGATAGTGGAAGGGCGAAGGAGAATGATATATAGGGACAAAGCGAAGGGGAGGAAAAGATAACGAATAAAGAGATTAACTGATGAAAGAGATAAAGTTAGAAAGAACAAT
>NC_051389.1:28586209-28592016 GCF_015228065.2 Penaeus monodon
CTTTCTGTCTTCTTTTCTTTCGTTTTGTATTTTACCTCTACCGTCTCTTCATTCGCGCATCATATTTATTTTCTTTCTGTACTCTCTTCTCATTATCTTTATCACCGTCTTTTCTGCACTCAACATTCCCACTTTTTCTTTTCTGGCTCTCATCTCATTTTTCTCACTATCTTTTGCTACTATTCTCCACTTTTCTCTTTCTGCTCTCATCTCTCTCTCTCTCTCTCTCTCTCTCTCTCTCTCTCTCTCTCTCTCTCTCTTTCCTTTCTTTTCCTGCTATCTCTGTAACCGTTTTTGTTTCATTTAGACGTTATGCTTCTTCTTATTTATATGACACTTTTCACTTCTTCCCATCTTTATCGCCGGCTTCCCTTCCTCTTCCCCTTCTCCTAGTTTTCTTGTTTCTTCACTATCTTTAATACCGTCCTTTTGATCACAGTTCGTTCTTTCATTTCTTCACTTTCTACCTCTTTTTTCTCTTCTCACTATCCTTATCACTATCTACTCTTTATCCTCCCTTCTTTTCTTTCTCCTTCTTTTCCTCACTATCTCCATCTCTATCATCTCCTCATTCACCCTTCCTTCCTCAATCCCTTTTCTCTCCTTTCTCTTTCTCCTTTTTCTTTCCTATCTCGCTCCTATATCTCTCCTTTCTTTCTCCTTTCTCTCTCCTATCTCCCCCCCCCCCCCCGCCGTCCTCTCTTCCCTCAGCTCAGCCCCCGTCCACTTCCCCCCCCCTCCCCCCCTCCCGCACCCCCCTCGCATCGCCCTGGAGAAAGACTGCGAGCGAGAGGGAGATAAGGTAACTTCCTGCCCGGCCGTCGGGGGGGGGGGGGGGCGAGCGGCCAGATAGCACCTAGGACACGGGTGATCTCGCGTCGGTCGTTCGCTCGGTCTCCGATTCTCCTTTCGTCTCTCGTTTTCTCTTCGTTTTTTTCATTTTTCTTCTGGTTGTTTGGTTGTCGGTCTGTCTGTCTGTCTGGGGTCTGGCTGGATGGCTGTTTGTCTATATGGCTGTCTGTCTGTCGTTTTGTCTTTTTGTCTGTCTGTCTATCTGTCTGTCTGTCGTCTCTCTTTCTCTCTATCTCTCAGTCTCTCTTTCTTAACTTCTATCCATTCGTCTCCTGTCTTCTTTACTCTTCATCCCTTCTCTCACTTTTGCTCTATAAGTGGATGTAAACACGTACAGTACACACACACACACACACACACACACACACACACACATATGGACGCTTTTACACAAAGTTCAAAGGAGCGTGCAATGTTTGCAACTGGCATTCTTGGTGTTGATCGCGAGGAGGAAACGCTGACTCGTGAGAAGCAGGATTCAGAAAAGAGCGCTATTGCCGAAAAGTGAATAATTTTTCCTTTTTCCTGGGACCCAAAATCGTCGAAGGCGAGAAATTTCCCTCTTTGCAAGGAATGTTTTTTGAAGGAGGGTGAATATAATTATATTGTGAAAATGACCTGAGAGCTTTAGGGGCGATTTGTTTGGCTTTCTACGTCTGGTAAAGTCCGTTCCTCCTGGAAATAAGGGAAAAGGGAAAAGTCTCTTGTTTTCTCTTCCTTTTTCTTTCTTCTCTTCCATTCCATTTTATCCCGCTTTGTATCCCTGCTGTTTCTATGTTTCCCTCTTCTTCTCTCCTCCTTTCCCTTTCTCAATTTCTTTTTTTCCTTCTCACTTTCCTCCTCCTTCTCTTCCCGCCATCTCTCTCCACCAAATCTTCCTTCTTATCTCTCCTTCCGTAACTCGCTCTTTCTCTCTGTCCCTCTTCCCCATCCCGTCTCTCTCTTTCTCTCCCTCCCCCCCTCTCTCTCCCTACCCCCACCTTCTCTTATCAAGAATCTTTATCATCCTTCCCCCTTACCTTTCTATAGCGTCCTCTCATCGCCTCCTCCCCGCACCGTGTGACTCCCGACCCGGTAAATACGATGGGGTCTACCTTTGATGTCTAAACCTTTTACCCGGTTGCGCGTGCTGGTCGGAGGAGTGGGTCAGAAATTTTTCTAAGGTGGGCGTGATGCTTTTGTGGGCGCCGTGGGTAGTGGTTCTCTGTGGGTGGTGTGTCTGGGTGTAAATCAAATAACTTCATGTTCCTGTCTTTTCACTACATATCCATCCTCTTTGGTTCTACTGGGAATATGCTTGTTTCTATTTTTTTTGTAGCTGATTATACTTATTCTCTATATCTTTTGGCTTTTGATAATTATTTTGCTACTAATGGTCCCATCGCTCATACAGCCTATCGAATTTATGTGGATGTAATACACTGTGCGATCATATAACACGGGCGTACGTACACTTACTGTTATGAAAACACACACACACACACACACACACACACACACACACACACACACACACACACACACACACACACACACACACACACACACATACACACACACACACACACACACACACACACACACGCTGTTTACTTCTCCTGAGGAAGAATGCTATAAAAGACAAAGAGAGGAAGGGGCAACACGAGCCTGATTTGCATAAAAAAACATCAGATGGCCATTGCTTTCGACTTCGGACAACGGACGATACACACTGTTAGATACGCTAATAGACACATAAACATGCTATTAGGTACATGTAAAGACACAGGTGGTTTAAGCAGATGATAAACAAACACTGTGCTAAATACCCAGCTATATAAACATTTTTTTTTACCGTGTTGAAAACTGGGGTAGAGTGTGCAGTAAAGACGGTTCTGTTGTATTTTCTAATAACATGGAGACAGAATCAATAATACAAAAAATGAAGAAGGGAATAAATTTATGTTATGATAAATCTTGTCAGTCCAAACTTTGGTGGTTAGGCCTTTTTTAATGGTTATTTAAGTGGTAAAATAATTTTCGCAGCGTTAAGCCAAGTGCAAATAAGTAATATGTTCAACCGCAGAAAATGCACGATGCAATTACCATACCCAAATGTACATGGATATATCCTGCGTTTAGCTTACTAATTCAGCATACATTAATACATGAACCAGATCCTTTCATGACTGCAGTAATGCCTGAATTAATTACAGTGGCCTAAGAGTGAACACGGACAGAATACGTCATGAATATGAATTTGAACATTAACAGAAAGATTCAAAATTGCGTTTCACTTAATGGAAATAATTCATGATTTCTTTACTTAAACTTGGGAATATACACTAATGCACACTGGAAGTCTGTTGCATACTCACGTACACCCTCTTACTCGAGTTCATTTCGAATATATATCTTTTATTTCTTTATATACATATCTTGGCACTAAATGATTGATAGCTTGTACACTATGCTCATGATTCTAAACGCAATTCATTTGCACATAAAATTCTACACATTGGAATTGACGAATAAATCTAAAAACAACAACAACAACAACTAACAATCACCATACACAAAAAAACACACACAAAAAAGTTGATTAACCCCTACAATTATCCATCATGATCCGCAGGTGTTACGATTAAACCTGGCTTTTACACCTACAGCTTTCCCTTGGGTTAACTAACACGCACCTTGAGAGGCACTGATCCAGTTTGAAATTGTTCGCTAAGACGCCCTGGCAGCCGAGGCGCGATGTCTTGGCACGTGCAAAAGCCTCCCGTGACACAGGCGCGTATCTCGGGAGGTCGCGGAGGGTCATCGGGTCGTGCTCGCGGAGAAGGACAGACAGAGGGACAGAAGACGAAAGGAAAAGATACGAACATTAAGAACAGGGCAAGAAAAGAAGGAGAAAGGAAAACAAAGATACGGCAAGAAAATAAAAGCGAAGCATATAGAAACAAAGATAGAGAGAGAAAAAAGGGCAATGGAATTGAATTAAAAGCTATAAATAAAACAGAAGAGAAAAACATGTAGACTACAGAGGAACAACAGGGGACCTAGAAAGAAATACAATTAAAATATTTGAAAAAAGCTATGTCACAGATTCTTGTCAAAGAGATGAAGAAGGATATTAATACTAAAAACAGTAGGAGTAAAGAAAAAAAGAAGGATAAATAAAATAAAAATAAATAGATAAAGAAAAAAAAAATAGGCATAAATATGTCGCAGGTGAATAAAAAAATAGGTGTCCAGTTAATTACTAAATAAATCTTACACACGCATATGATACAGATCGAATTAAACAAATAAACAAAACAAAGAAGCAAATCATTCGATTTAAAACGAACGACAGACGAAGGCTTCACTATATCAAGAAAGTGCTACGGCGTCGTCTTGGCATCGCGAGGAACACTAAGCGAATATTACGAAGACGAGGCAGCTAAACGAGACGACTGTTTTTCTCTCTCTCTCTCTCTCTATTTCTCTTTGTTTCTTCTTCTGCAAATCAGGGAAGGAATGTGGGAAGAATCTGAGGAAATGTACCCTAAGCATAGCTCTGTCTTCCCTCTTCGCCTTGTCCGACCTCTCGCTGTTCTTTCTGGTCGTTTGTGTCTTCTTTTGCTTCTGATTGTTGTTTTTGTTTCATGTTCTGTTTGTTCATTTATTCTTCTTGTTTTCTGCGTGTCCTTCCCTTTCTTTTATTTATTTTTTCTGTCTTCGGCTCTTTTTTTTTAAGATTTTTCCTCTTTCCCCTTTTTTCTTTATTTTTGTTTTTGTGTTTGTTTTTATATCAAGTCCACCTGCATTTTCTATGTCTTAAATCTTTTCGAATTCATGTTCTTGACCTTCTTTCAGTAATTCCTTCTCCTCATTTTCCTCATTGTCATCTACGCTGTGCACGTCCATTCTTCCATTCCCTCTTGGCTTCTTCTTTCCCCTTTTCACACCTTCCACACACACTTCCCTTCACCCTCCCCCACCCACCCTGTTGCCCCTCCACCACCTCCTCCTCCCCCACCTTCTTACTCCCCTCCCTTCTCCCCTTCCCTCCCCTCTCTCCTTCCTTTCCCTCCTACCTTCCTCCCCCTCCACATCCTCCTCTCCTCTCCCCCTCCCCATTCCACCCTGGCCCTCTGACTCTCCTCCCTCCCACCTCTTCCACGGCCCTCCACCTCCCTCCTTCTCCCCTTCAACCCCCCCCCCTCCCCTAAGCCCGTAAGCCTGAGTCATCGCATTCGAGTTTCCTGGGTTCGTTTGGCGTTGAAAAAGGTACAAACGCCAGACTGTGGGAGAGAGAGAGAGAGAGAGAGAGAGAGAGAGAGAGAGAGAGAGAGAGAGAGAGAGAGAGGAGAGAGAGAGAGAGAGAGAGAGAGAGTGAGTGAGGAGAGAGAGAGGAGAGAGAGTAGAGAAGAGAAGAGAGAGAGAGAGAGAGAGAGATGAGAGAGAGAAAGAGAGAGTGAGTGAGGAGAGAGAGAGAGAGAGAGAGGAGAGAGAGAGAAGGAGAGAGAGGGGAGAGAGGGGAGGGGAGAAGAGAGAAAGAGGAGAGGAGGGGAAGAGGGGGAGAGAAGGGGAAAAGAGAGAGAGAGAGGAGAGGAGAAAAGAGAGAGAGAGAGAGAAAGAGAGAGAGAGAGGGGAAAAAGAGAGAGAGACGAGGACGATAGAAAAGAGGGAAAGATAATAGATAGATAGATGATAGAAATAGATAGATCGAGAAGGAGAGGGAGAGGAGAGAGAGAGAGAGGGAGAGAGAGGAGTAGAGAAGAAAGGAGAAGAGAGAGAAAAGGAGGAGAGAAGAGAAAAGGGAAGAGAGAGGGAGAGGAGAGAGAGAGAGAGAGAGAGAGAGGAGAGAGGAGAGAGGAGAAGAGAGAGAAGAGAGAGAGTGAGAAGAGAGAGAGAGAGAAGAGAGAGTGGAGAGAGAGAGTAAAGGGGAGCGAGGAAAAGGGGAGAGAAGAGGAAAGGAGAGAGAGAAT
>NC_051389.1:28597116-28599616 GCF_015228065.2 Penaeus monodon
TGTGTGTGTGTGTGCGTGATATATATACACATTTTCAAACACACATATGTTATAAAAAAATAGAAAAAATAGGTATAGATAAGGAATGATATGAAAAATGTTGTTATTTATACTATATCTTATCTTATCTTCTATCTATCATCTATTTATCTTCTATCTACCTATTATATCATATATCTATCTATACATATATATATTATGCATATAAAATATAAATTATATATATATATATATATATATAGTGTGTGTGTATATATATATATATATATATATATAATTAATATATATAATGTATATATTTACATATGTATGTACTTTTTTATCTTATTATATATTATATAAATATATATATATACATATATATACATATATACTCACAAACAGGAATATATATATATTAAATATTTTATATATATATAATATATAATATAATGTAATACATATAAGTATATACAATATATACATATACTATCGAGCACGTATATACATATTGTAGATAACCACACACACACACACCACCCCCAAAAATCACACACACACACACCACACACACCACACACACCCCCTAAAACACACACTCCATATATATATTAGGTTACGTTACTTGCAAAAGCAAGGATACCTTATATTTAGGTTTATGCATGTTACGGTGGGTTTAGGATATATTTAGGAGGGGTTTGGGATATTTTTAGCATATTTTTAAATAGGTTTAGGTTAGGTTTAGGATGGGTTTCGGTAGATGTAGTTAGGTTTATGTTAGGTTTAGGATAGGTTTAGGTTTTTTTTAAAAGGTTTAGGTTAAGGGATGGGTTTAGGTTAGGTTATTGGTTTGGGTAGGTTTGGGTTTTAGGTTTGGGTTTTGGGTTTGGGGGTAAGTTTGGGTTGTTTTGGGTTAGGTTTAGGTTGGGTTTTGGGTTGGGCTTGGTTGGGTTTTGGGTTTGGTTGGGTTTTTTTTGGTTTATTTTTGGGGTTTTGGTTTGGGTTGGTTTGGGTTTTGATTTAAATTGGGTTTAGGTTGGGTTTGGGTTGGGTTTGGTTTAGGTTTGGGGTTTGGGTTTAGGTTTGGTTAGGTTTGGGTTAGGTTTGGGTTGGGTTTTTGGGTTGGTTTGGGTTTTAGGTCATATTATTATAAATAAAAAAGCCCCATCTCGTACTAGTATTGAGATTGAATTCTTTTTTGTGACTCAATACGTTTCGTATGAAGTTTTACCGCTCAGATAAAAAAAGGAAAAAATTTCCCTTTTAAAAAAGATTCTTAAAGTGAACACAAAACGAAGTAAAATGAAATACGAAACTCCAATATAGGGAAATATAAATTTTTAAAAAAACGGGGTATGCAAAAGTTTAAAGTATAGTAAAACCCTTTAAAAACCCTTTTTTCATTTGGAAACGTTCGGTTTTAAAATGTCATCACAAAAAAACCCAGGGGGAGTTTTTTTTCGTAATAAAAAAAAGAAAAAAAAAAATAAAAAAAAAATAAAAAGACAACTATTTTCACTCATTTACCTTAACCTTAAATTGGCGACACTTTGTTCAATAAAAAGGCGCTCATTTAAAAAAATTGAAATACGAAAAGTCTCCAAAACCTTTGTTCTCTCTCCCACTGCCTTTTCCCGCGCCCTCTTAACGGGGGTTTCGAATACCCGCGGGCCCCTTTTAAACCAATTTTTTTAATTTAATCTAAAAAACCTCAACCAGAATAATATCCTTAAATTTGACAAATACCCAAAAAAAAAATATAAAATTTTATAATCGAACACGAATCACCAAAATCTCTAGGGAGCCGAAACAATCAGGGGGGCTTCTAAAAAAGCACTGCAGCAATATTATAGGTATAAAATTTTCATAATATATATACTATTTACATATTATACATATTATACACATATATACTAATATACAATAAATATATATACAATATACATATATATACACAATTTTCATATATATGAATGTATGTAAAAATATATAATATATATATTATATATATATATAATATATTAATATAATATGTAATAATGTTATATATGTGTATATTTTTTTTATTTATTTATTTATATATATATATATATATATATATTTTTATAATATATAATTTAAAAATATATGTATTTGTGTGTGTCTGTGTGGTTTTGTGTTATGTGGTTACATACATAAAAAAAATGTATATAATCTAATTCTATATTTATACATATTACTTATATATATTATATATATATATATATATACTCTCAATTCCATAAATCTATATATATATTTATATATATATTTTTTGTTATATTTTATAGCTTATAAAAAGTACATACTTAATAATATTATATATTAAAATATATATATATATATATATTATTATATATACATTTATATATACAAAATTTTATCAATATAACAATATATATAATATTATATTATATATATATTATATATATATATATTTGGGTGTGTTGTGTGTGTGGGTTGTTGTGTGTGGTGTGTGTGTGTGTGTATTGTGTATGGGTGA
>NC_051389.1:28616106-28641106 GCF_015228065.2 Penaeus monodon
TCGTACATAATGATGAGGGATTTTGTTTCTCCAGTTTGTTCGCTTGAGAAATCCGTTATTTCTTAATCCTCCAGTTCCCGGAACACTCGAAATCCTAAGCATTAATTCTTAAAAACCTTTGGAACGACTCATCATTAGTTCTTATTTTCTGATATAGTTATTTATGAACCTAGATCACGTTTGGCTTTCCTATGTTAGTGGAATTCCCTTAGTTGATCAGTCTGAATTGTGATTTCGTCAATTTAAATATTACTGACTCCTGATAAAACTTTTATAATTTTATATCCCTCCTTTCTCTCTCTCTCTCTCTCTCTCTCTCTCTCTCTCTCTCTCTCTCTCTCTCTCTCTCTCTCATTTGCGTTCATTTGCGATCTCAAGAAAACCAAAGAAAAGTTTATCCCCATCAAGATTTTACCAATTATCCTTACCTTAACTAGCCCTTTGCTAAATAAACCCTACACACCCCTGACATACACGAGGCGCTCCTCCACCCCGCGCTCCCTTCCTTCGGCGGAGGCAGCGCGTCCATCTCTCCGCCATCTCCTTTTCTCCAAATATAATTCGCTTCTTGGCATATTTATGCGGTCGTATCCCTCTCGCGCTCCGTCACAACTTACCAAGTTCTTGAGCCGAAACAGAGGAGTCTTCTGTTACCTGACGGGGTTGCTGTAGTTCTTTTGTGTTATGCCTCGGGACGAACTGCAGGACTTGAAATTGGCCATGTCTTATTCAGCAACACCTTCGCCTGTGTTCTGAGGTTAGGGGTCCAAAGGGAGTTTTCGAGATGAATGACAAGGACTTTTTCTACCTTTCCTGTCTCTTTCTGCCTTTTTGTTTACTCTTTCGCTTCACTTTCTTTTTCTTTTCTTCTTCTTCTTCTTCTTCTTCTTCTTCTGTCTCTCTCTCTCTCTTTTTCTCTCTTTCTCTCTCTCTCTCTCTCTCTCTCTCTCTCTCTCTCTCTCTCTCTCTCTCTCTCTCTCTCTCTCGCACTTACCTTCTCTCTAAGTCTAAATATTTTTTCCTTCTCTCTCTCTTTCTCTGAAGTGTTACTTCACTATAATGTACCGGTATTTTAAGGCCTCTGCTAACACCTTTAAGTTAAAATAAGTTCAAACGAATACGTTATCAAAACTCGTATACCTCACAGCTTATTGGTCTGCAATGGAGCCTACCTTGTCCCACTGCAAATTTGAGCTTGTTACTGCTGTGGTAGATTTGGTAGTTATTTCATCGAGTACTCCCAGTGCCAGGCAGATCTGTGTAGATGGCAGTCCAATGATTCCCAGTAAATCCCTGAAAGTCTAAGCATCAACTCGATAATCGCGTCCATTTTGATATTCACATAGAAATTAGTAGGAAGATAAAAGACTACTGTACGATATATGACCCGTACTGTGATTTATGGTTTGGATATCTGAGGTGCTGAAAAAAACAGCCATTGGCACGGTTTCAGGGGAAACAATAAATGACTGCAAATCAAGGACTTAATTTCGACAGTGCACCTGCTCTTTTTCTCATAGTTTATAAAAATGTCCCTTCCTCTGTATGGACAAATTCCAAGATAAATGGTGTGTCCAGTGCTCTTACTAGAACCAGCCGATTTCAAATTTTATGAGTCCATGACCCACTTTTGGCATACCCAAATACTCTTGGCCAAACGCTATTCAGGATGATGATAGATTCATGGTAAACCATTTTCAGTATTCATTTCTATTAGTTTCTTTTAATTTTTACTAGTTCTTCTCTGTTTGCTTGTCTGTCCTTCTGTATATCTTACTCTTTGTCGTGTATGTGTGTGTGTGTGTGTGTGTGTGTGTGTGTGTGTGTGTGTGTGTGTGTGTGAGAGAGAGAGAGAAAGAGAGAGAGAGGGAGAGAGAGAGAGAGAGAGAGAGAGAGAGAGAGAGGAGAGAGAGAGAGAGAGAGAGAGAGAGAGAGAGAGGAGAGAGGAGAGAGAGAGAGAGTGTGTGTGTGTGTGTTTGTGTGTGTGTGTGTGTGTGTGTGTGTGTGTGTGTGTGTGTGTGTGTGTGTGTGTGTGTGTGTGTGTGTGTGTGTGAGAGAGAGAGAGAGAGAGAGAGAGAGAGAGAGAGAGGAGAGAGAGAGAGAGAGAGAGAGTGAGAGAGAGAGAGAGAGAGAGAGAGAGAGGAGAGAGAAGAGATAGAGAGAGAGAGAGGGAGAGAGAGGAGGGTGTGTGTGTGTGTGTGTGTGTGTGTGTGTGTGTGTGTGTGGTGTGTGTGTGTGGTGTGGTGTGTGTGTGTGAGAGCGTGGCGCGAGGAGAGAGAGAGAGAGAGAGAGAGAGAGAGAGAGTGTGTGTGTGTGTGTGTTGTGTGTGTGTGTGTGTGTGTGTGTGTGTGTGTGTGTGTGTGTGAGAGAGAGAGAGAGAGAGAGAGAGAGAGGGTGAGAGGGGGTGTGTGTGTGTGTGTGTGTGTGTGTGTGTGTGTGTGTGAGAGGAAAGAGAGAGAGAGAGAGGAGAGGAGAGAGAGAGAGAGAGTGTGTGGTTGTGTGTGTGTGTGTGTGTGTGTCACTATGAATGATATATTCCCCTCTTAATATATTTCATTACTTGATTATCCTTTAATCCATTATCTGCTCAAGCTAATCTTGCAGGTGTGTAAGCATTAATGAGTAAGCATTCATGCATTCGGTATAACGTCGTAATATTATTATAACCTTGAAAAAGAAGTTTGGGCTATTATTTTGGTTATATCTTCGAATACTTTGAATGAGACACAGTAATTACATGAGTAAATATTTCTCTAACTCATATATGGTCAGAACAAACTACATTCCAAAGATAAGATATAACATAATCACAACATATCTTCTTTTACACCGGATGGAATAGAGACAAATAACAATGCCTGGATAGATGTATCATGACACTTTGAGACATGGTGCACGTGTTCGCTGCATTTCTCCTTTATACTTTTTACAATATTACGTGCTGTTTTAGCAGCTCCTGACCTGACAGGCTACGTCAAAATCTTTCCTTCACATTCTCCTATTCTTTATTTACATTACTAATGGTCGTAATGCATCATACTATTACTTTCAGGCCTTTGAGACTTGCTAAATCATTTCACTCATTAGTCTCGTTTAGAGTCAGTCTAGCTTAGTTTAGTCCTTCATTTTCCACCCTGGTATAACTGTACAGGTGTGGGCAAGCTGTAGTACATTTGATACTTGGTCATAACATTATATAATGGTATTACATTTGACTATAGTTTTTAGTTTAGTCCGTTATTTACCACCCTGGCTAACTGCACAGGCGTGGGCAAGCTGTGGTATATTTGATGCATGGTTATAACATATAATGGTATTACAATTCAATTTTAGGCTATAACATTAGTATGATAAGTACTATATCAATTAAGGAAAGGAACAATTACACATTCGTTTATCTACTCATCTGCCACGCCGGCTTAGGCGTGGAAAGGCATTATTACATTTGATATGCAGTCATGTGCTACATTCCAAATGTAGGATATAATATAAGTATATCTTCTAAGACATCAGAGGATATGAAATAGTTACATAGTTCTCCGTACTTCATTTAGTTTAGTTTAGTCCTTTATTTACCACCCTGGCTAACTGAACAGGCATGGGCAAGCTGTGAAACATTTGATGCATGGTTATAACATATAATGGTATTACATTTCAATTTTAGGCTATAACATTATTAGGATAAGTACTATATCAGTTAAAGGAAAGGAACAATTACACAGTCCTTTATCTACTCATCTGCCACGCCGGCGTACAGCTTGGGCGTGGAGAGGCATTGCTACATTTGATATGCAGTCATGTGATGCTACATTCCAAATTTAGGATACAACATAAGTATATCTTCTAAGACATCAGGATATGAATAGTTACAGAGTTCTCCATACCTCATGCTAGGTGGTCTAAAAGGCTGAAAAAAAAGGCACCTGAATATAATTACAAGTTTCGTTATATTCTTTTAAAACCCCTTTTTACACTTATTTTTCTTCGACATTACAAATCTACTGAGCTGCCAATAACATCTATATCCAAGCCGATTCTTGCGGTCACATATCCATGTCTTGTTCTTTTTTTTATAACCTAAGGGAAAAATCTTCCCTAAACCGGGTCAAGTGCTTTATGCTACACTTTCAGGGCGTTGAGATTAATAAATCGTAAACCCCTCTTTAAAAAATTAATACTGTAAAAAACCCTGGAAAGGGGTACCGCCAAGATCATATCCAACTTTGCTTTCACCTACTTTCCCAAAGGCGACACATGATCATGCCTGGGGTTTTCCAACATGCGTGGAATCCCACAAAACGTTATCTGGCCTCGTTCTTTTGTACGATACCTTTATCCTGATGTCATTTGCGATATTAATGCACCTTTTGTCTAGTGTTCACCTGGAGAGCATCTGTAAATCACGAATTTACCCCCAGCCTTGATTCAATAAAAATTCGGTGGCCATGAGTTTCCTCCCAAACTATTTGCGTAGTGCTAGCCCATCAGAACCCTCCTACAATCCTGGTCTTCAAGATTTGTTTTTATATACAACAAAAGCACATCCTGCTCTACTCCCAACTAAAAAGGACCCGTCGTGTAGCATTCATATGCATTGGATAGATTTCAAGATGCTCATTTAAAATTGCAATGCAACCGTTTAAGTATAGCGGGGGGGGACACTGTTTTTTTGGGGGGGCAGTCTATAATAACACCTAGGTCCGACTTTTTTCCATGGTGGTACAAAAACTTCCATGCAGGGTCTTAGTTAGGGGTATTTTTCGACTGAGATAAGTTTTACATGTTACTTATATCCATGGATTAGAGTAAATGGTTTTGTCATGCAAGTTAGCTCCTCTTTCTGTGTTTTATTTTTAAATTAGTTTTTGTTTGTTTAGTTGGAAACTGTACAATGGGGGGGTTCTCAAAAATTTATTTGACACCAAATGTGGTTTTTTAAAAAATTTCTTTTTGTAAAAAAGGCAAATTTTCCGCTTGGGTACGTTGTATTGGCGCTCTACAGTTTGTAATGTCGAAGAAACTAAGTGTAAACTGTGTAATGTAATGTACCTCATGCAAGGTAAACGTGGGTAGAGAAATCCGCAGATTCTAAACCGCCAATGGTGTATTGGCCCTTGTATTTTTCTTCGTATTAATATTACATAGCACTGCTGATCTTTTTTTTGTCACCACCAGCGTGTTCCGCAAATTCCTTGACTAGCATGGCATATTGAAGTTCCTAATAATCACCCTTTTCACTTACCTTTTTATTTCATCAATTATTCCTAATATGTGTGTGCCGGGGCCGCGTATATGTTGGTTTTTTATCTATATTAATATAAATAAGTAATAATAAAAAAAAAATAATATACATATATATAACTATACAAAACATAACTAACAAAAATACATATACATATACTATACTATACATATATATACATATACATAACATTTTATACATATCTTAAACTACAGATACATCCCCCCCGGGGGACACACCACACCCCACACACACACACACACACCCACAAAATTTTTATATATATATACAAAAATATATATAAAAATATATACATGCTATCTTATTGCATAAGTATTAAATTCATATAACATAAATACTATATATATATTATATATAAGTATATAAAATTATTATATATATATATATATTAATATATTATATATATATAAAATATATATAATTTTTATATATATATATATTTTTCATATTCCACATATTTGTAAACACATGAAAATATTATATAATATTCTATATAATATATATTTTATATTTATATATATATTATATATATATAATATATAAATATATATATTATATATTATATTTTATATATTATAATTGTATATTTTAAAATTTTATTTTTTAAAAATTTAATTATAAAAAATAATATTTATATATATACATATATATATAAATATATATTGATGACATTATATATATATATATTTATATAAAATATTTTTGTGTGTGTGTTGTGTGTGTGTGTGTGTACCACCACAAACACACACCCCACACCCCCACAAAATATATTATATATATATATATTATTTTATTAGTTATTTAATTTATTATAAAAATTATATATTTATTAATTTAAAATTTAAATATATATAAAAAAAAAAATAAACACACCCATACATAATATATTATTATAATAATAATAAAATTTATACATATATATCTATATTCTTCTTATCTTATCAAATCTATATATATCTTCTTCACTTTTTATTCTTTCTCTTATATAATTGTGTGTGTGTGTGGGGGTGTGTAAATATATGTTGTATTTGTGTGTTCTTATTTATATATATATTATATATATATATATTATATATAAAATATAATTTATATTTATATTATATATATATTAATTATATTATTTTATACATGTTTATATATATAAATATATTATATAATTAAATATTTTAATAATTTATATATATATATATAATACATCAACACACCCACATATACCCTATTTTCCATACCACCACCACACACACACCACACACACACACCAACCCAAAACACCCCAACACACCACACCACAAACACACATATTCCCACACACAACCACCCCAAAACACACAAACACACACACCAACACCAACACCACCCCCCACATATTTTTTATATATATTTTTATATTATATATATTATATATATATTTTTATATAATAGATAGTAGATAATATATTAGATAGATCAGATATAAATATGATATATATAAAATTTTATATGTATATCTACCTATCTTTTCCTTTTCAAAATATATAATATAATTATATATATATTATTATAAAATATATATATATATATATATATATTATATAAAATTTTTATGTGTTTATATATATATATATTTTTGTTTGTCTGTGTATATATATATATATTTATATATATATATATATATATATATTATATTTTAAATTTGTGGTGTGTGTGTTGGTGTGTGTTGTGTGTGTGTGTGGGGTTTGTGTGTGTGTGTGTGTGTGGGGTGTGTGTGTGTGTGTACATTTTTATTATTATATATTTTAAAATATATATATATATATATAATAATATTATAAATTTTACATATATTGTTACAATATCTATATCTATTCTAATCTAATATATATTATATATATTTTATATATATTATTTATATATAATATTTTAATTATAAAGACAAACAAAAACACACACAAAACCACACACAAAAAACCCCAAAACACCACCAACACACCCACACCACACAACACAACACACACACCACACACACATAATATATATATATTTAAAAATATATATATATAAATATATATATATTATATATATTTTAAAATTTGTAAACACACACACCACACACCACACACACCATATATATTATAATATATAAATATATATATTATATAATTTTAAAATATATATAATATGTTATATATTGTACATATATTTTATAATATATATTAATTTTTTATATAATTATATTTTATTATATATAATTTATATATATTATATATCACCACAGAACACACCACAACATATATTCCATCACCACACACACAACAAACAAGACAACACAACCACACACCACACACACACACACACACACCACACACACACACAACCACAAAACACCACAAACCACACACACACCCCACCACAAAACTTATATATTATTAAAACACACACACCCCCACACCCCCACACACACCCACACACCCCCACACCCCCACACACAAACACACAACACCCCCAAAACCCAAAAAAACCACACACACCCACCCACACAACCCCAAAACCCCACAAAACCCCCAAACACACACACAAAAACCCACACACAACACCCCATATAAATTATATATATATATATATTATAATTATATATTATAAAAACACACACAAAAACCACACAACACCCCACACCCCCAAAACAAAAAAACACACACACCCCAACATATATATTATATATATATTATATATAATTATATATAATATATTATATAAATTTCGTGTGTATATTAGTAGTATCCATAATTGTGCATGTTTCGAATAAACTTTACACAAAAACAAATAAAGGAAAAACAAGAAGTGAGCGAAAGAAAGAGATGCATCGATGGACGGATGAACAGACAGACAGACAAATCAATTAATATGTACAAACTAATAAACAGAGCTCGAGGGCGAAAAATAATGAACAGAGGCAAGCAAAAAAAAAAAAAAAAGATAAAAAATAAGAAGGGAAGGAAACGAAGGAAGAACAAAGAAAGAGAGAATAATAGGAAAGAAAATGGCTTGATCTTGACATCTCTACTCAGTACACTTGTGAAATACACGATTGTTCTGCAACATTTCTTGTCGGCCTGGAAAAAGGGAAGGGGGGGGGGGCTGGCGTAGAAGGGTGGCGAAGGGGGAGAAGGACAGAGGAGAGACAGAGAGAGAGAGAGAGAGAGAGAGAGAGAGAGAGAGAGAGAGAGAGAGAGAGAGAAAGAGAGAGGGAGAGACAGAGATAGACAGAGAAAGAGGAGACAGAAAGAGAGAGAGAGAGAGAGAGAGAGAGAGAGAGAGAGAGAGAGAGAGAGAGAGAGAGAAAGAGAAAGAGAGGGAGACAGAGAAGGGAGAGAGAAAGAGAGAGAGAGAGGGAGAGAGAGAGAGAAAGAGAAAGAGAGAGCAAGAGAGAGAGAGAGAGAGAGAGAGAGAGAGAGAGAGAGAGAGAGAGAGAGAGAAGCATGGAAATAATTAAAAAAAAATAATAATTGAACAGACACATCAGTATCGCCGAAACAAACACACAGCAAAGAATCTTTCCCGCCGCGCACAAACACCCAAACGCGGACACATAGAAACACACACACTCGCCGGGAATTGCATAAAGAGTTTTATTGAAACTGGATGAAATATAAACCCTACAGTGACACCGGGAAAACTCTCCCAAACAAATATTTACTTCCAGACTCGAGTGTGTGCGCGCGTCCGCTGCCTCTGTGCCTCTCTCACTATTCTTTATCGCCTTCTGTATTCCCCCTCTTTTTTATTCCCGTGACGCTTTCTCGGTTTCCCTGCTCAGGTGACCTCTGCGTCTGCCCGGCTTTTATTGCGTTTTTATAACCTTTCTATCTCCTTTCTTCTGTGGGAAAATATTGTTCGCCTTCTCTGTCTGTGTCACTTCCCTGTTTTCGTTTCTAACCCTTTGTAACCACGTCATGTTCTTTTACGTTGTATTGTATTTTCACTTTTCTCGTATGTCTATTCTTTTTCTTATCATATCCATGGTTACTTCATGATCTTTAGTATACATCGATTTCCCCTTATTTTCCAGATTTATATTCTTCCTCTTCTTATTTTTCTCCTCTTCGTTGTCCCTCGCGAAAAAGCCTCTCCCATAATCGCCGTCGTTATTTCCTCTTCTCTTTTCTCCTTTCTCCTCCTCGTTTGTCAATGAGATTATCTCCTTCTCCCAGGAACCCTTATGAGAGAGCCTGATAATCTCATTACTGTTCAGTTATTAAGGTGACGAAATATCGAGCCGATGAAACGTTTTCCTCTTTCGTCTGGAGATGCCTTCTTTTCCGCTCAGTCTACGGCCTTCAAAGGTGATCAAAGTTTATTTAATCTTTCTGTACGGTGCGTCCGATAAGTGCTTGAGATAAGGCTCGGCGTGTAGGAGGGAAGAAGATGCAAGAAGGAGGGAGAAGCGACAAGAGAGATGAGAGAAGAACAAGGGAAAATGTGGGAGGCAAACAGGGCTTCAATTCCTTCATTCTTTTTATCTTCTCCCTCTATATCTCCTCATAATCTTTCCCCCTTCGTCTCTCTCTCTCCTCCTTCCCCCTTTCCCCATCTCTCTCCATCCCTCCCGTCCCCTCCCCTCCCCTTCCTACCCTCTTCCCTCGTCACACTCTTCCCAGAATTACCAACCGAACAGGATTCCGCCCGGCGACGTTGGTAGCCCTGGCGATCACTTGTTGCTCTGGGAAGCTCGAGGCCCCGAGGACGGCGCTTTAGGCCTAGGCTGCGCAGACTTCTGGCTAATGATAATGTTACTTCTGTGTTTTCTAAGGACAGTTTTTTTTTTCTTCGTTTTTCGGTAGTAAAGATTTTTTTATGCACTTAAATTCCAAAAGATTCAGATAGGTACGTATCAATAACGTATAAAGTATTGAGGAATAAGAAGAATGTGGTTCAGTGATAAAGAAGAAGAAGAAGAAAATAAAAGAATTCAACGATATGCAGAAGAAGAAGAAGAAGAAGAAGAAGAAGAAGAAGAAGAAGAAGAAGAAGTAAATACAACGAGAGAAGAGAGAGAAAAAAATACAAGAAAAAAATCAAATGATCACCGATATGGAACAGGAAATGGAGGGAGAAACATGGCAAGAATGGTCCTGTCTACCTGTTCCAACTCCCTCAACACCACACTCCAGCCCCCCACTATCTCCTCCTCTCCCCTCCCTCTCCCTTTTCCTCTCTCTCCTCTCCCCTTTCGTCTCTCCTCTCTCTCATCTTCCTCTCTCCTCTCCTCTCCCCTCTCCCCTCTCCCCTCTCCCCTCTCTCCTCTCTCCTCTCTCCTCTCCCCTTCCCCTCTCCCTCTCCCCTCTCTCCTCTCTCCTCTCTCCTCTCTCCCCTCTCCCCTCTCTCCTCTCTCCTCTCTCCTCTCTCCTCTCTCCTCTCTCCGCTCCCCTCTCCCCTCTCCCCTCTCCCCTCCTCCCCTCTCCCCTCTCCCCTCCCTCCCCTCCCTTCTCTCCTCTTACCTTTATTGAACGTAGGCGCAACAACTTCGTGAATTATGGGATAGGCCTATGAACAAGCAGAGGGGTGATGTGCGTTGTTATTTGGATGATGTTAATGGTGATGCTGTGGCTGGTAATGATGGATTTGATGATGACGATGCTGATGATAATGATGATGTTGTTGTTGACGGTGATGATGATGATGCTGACGATGGTGATGATGATAATGATGATTAAACGATAACAGTGGTGATAATGGTATCATGATGATGTAAAGATTAAGGAAATGATGCCGGCGACGATGAAAAGGAAGAGGAGGAGCAGAAACAGTAAGAAGGATCTAAGAAACGAAAGAAAGAAAGAAAAAAAGGATGAAAGAAAAACGAGAAAGAAGTGGAATGCCGCAAAATGCGCCGAAATGCCTCGGCAAAGAGTTAGAAAATGGAGCGGCCACAATTTCCCTTCTCGCCGGGGAAGGACGCCGGGGAGGAGAGCGGGCGACGATGACCCGAACGCCTGCTGAGCCGACGAGGCAGCCGACGAGGCAGCCGACCAGGCAGCCGACGCACCTGCCGGAAAAGTGATAAATTCCCTCCTCTCGCCGCGCGCTCGGCAAAGTACACACACACCTTTTGTGCGCTGGAAACAAGCCTCTGCCATCCCGCGTAAGTGAAACGGTTATCACTGCGTCTTTGTCGCGCGCCTTCACTCCCTCTCCCTCCCTCTCCCTTTTCCTCCCGGCCCCTCTTCCTCTCCCTCCCTCTCCCTTTTCCTCCCGGCCCCTCTTCCTCTCCCTCCCTCTCCCTTTTCCTCCCGGCCCCTCTTCCTCTCCCCCCTAGCCCTTTTTCCCCTCCCTCCCTCTCCCACTCCCCTTAATCCCCCCCCCCCTCCCGGCCTACCTGCTCGCGCTCTCCGGCCTTCGGTCCATTAGAGGGAGAATATTCGAGATGAAATATTTAACTCGGGCGAGCCAGGGGGGGGGGTAGAGGAGAGGGTGGAGAGAATGGGAAGGAGTAGATGGGGGAGGGGTTAGAAGGGGGTGGAGGGAAAGGGAAGGGAGTGGAAGGAATGGGAGGGGGGTAGAGGAGGGAATAGTCAGTGGAGTGAATTGAGAAAGTGCATAGTGGAGGGTAAGGACAGTCTCCTTGGCTCAGCGCGTCCTCAGCATCCCCGAGGAGCATCAGGAGGCCTCTCCACCTTCTTCCTTCTGCGGGAGAGCGAAAGAGACTGATTTCTTCCAGTCGACTTAAGGCATGGTCGACACTTTCAAGATGGCTTCCTGTACGTGCATATGTGTGATACTTACATACCTGCGTTCATGGGCACACGCACAGACATGGGGATACCGGGATAAAAGTAATTTGTAATTTGAATTAATTTGTTTCTAAACACAAAGGATCCTTTGTTTTTAACCTGCAGGGATATTCGTGCAGCGGATAACATTTCACCGCGTATTGTTTCCATAATACAATGGCGACCTGCAACAGATAATCAACTTCATCATGCGGAAAATACACATAGCGCATCATACTACAGTGGGCTTATTTGTACTATGCCATCTAATGATCCTATGCTTTCAGGTCAGTTGGCTAACATTACCTTTACTCAAAGGCCGTCAACACGTGCACAATGTATTTACGGCAACCTTACCAGCGTGGAAGCCCCTAATGAATCAACCCACGACTTTTCGGTCGCATCCGGGGCCTCTCGCCTCTTAAAAGGAGCTTGCCTTCGAATTCCGCCGCAGATGATCTCGTCCGATTCCCCCGAGAGAGGGAAGTAAATGGTCGCTTCGCCTGACTTCCAAGCAGCTCCTTTTTCCTCCTTTCCCTTCCGTTTCTTCCTTAAATATCTGATGGCCGCGGCGATTTAAATGTAAATACGAGATATGCAGGAGGTGTATCAGGCACAGACGGAAAAGCAAACACAAACAAACACACACTCACACGCACACAAGAACACACAGAAACATCCAAGCTCGCATGTGTAGACAGTCAAAAATAGTATACCATAAAAGGGATGGCAAATCCACTATCTCAAATTACTAGAATAAATTTTGTAAGACGGAACAAAGTGAGCGTTGTCCTGGCGCGACACTCGGCCAAGATAAAGGAACTTCCTGATTTCAGTTGCTGAAGTTTTGTACAGAGGCCGCGGATTTCCCGTGGGACCCTCCCCCTCTACCTTGCCCCCCCCTCGTAGATGCCTCTTCTTCTTCTTCTCTCTCTTTCTCTCTTTTTTCTCTCTTTCTCTCTCTCTCTCTTTCTCTCTCTCTCTCTCTCTCTCTCTCTCTCTCCCTCCCTCCCTCCCTCTCTCTCTATCTATCTATCTACCTCCCTCACTCCCGCCCTTTCTCTCTCTATTTCTCTCTCTCTTTCATTCTCCCCCCCTCTCTCTCTCCGTCCCTCTCTCTTTCTCTCCCCTCTCCCACTCTCTCTCTTTCTCTCTCTTCCTCTCTCTCTCTCTCTATCTCTCTGTCAACAATTTGTAGCAAGACCGGATGATACACCTACACCCCCGTCCTGCCCAAGGAGAAGGGCAGCTGCTTGGACGGGGGTGGGAAGTGTATCATCCGGTCTTGCTACGTATTGTTGACTCTCTCTCTCTCTCTCTCTCTCTCTCTCTCTCTCCTCTCTCTCTCTCCATTCCCTCTCTCTCTCTCTCTCATTCCCTTCTCCTCTCTCTCTCTCTTTCTCTTCTCTTCTCCTCCCCTCTCTCTCTCCCCCTCTCTCTCTCTCTCTCTCCTCCTCTCCCTCTCTCCTCTCTCTCTCTCTCTCCTCTCTCTCTCTCTCTCTCTCTTTTCTCTCTCTCTCTTTTCTCTCTCTCTCCCCTCTCTTCTCTCTCTCTCTCTCTATCTCTGTTCTCTCTGTCTGTCTTCTTCTGTCTGTCTCTCTCTCTCTCCTCTCTTCTCTCTCTTCTCCTCTCTCGTCTCTCTCTCTCTCGTCTCTCTCGTCTCTCTCTCTCCTCTCTCTCTCTCTCTCTCTCTCTCTCTCTCTCTCTCGTCTCTCTCCTCTCTCTCTCTCCCCTCTCTCTCTCTCTCTCTCCCCTCTCTCTCTCTCTCTCTCTCTCTCATCTCATCTCTCTCTCTCTCTCTCCTCCCCTCTCTCTGTCTCTCTCTCTCTCTTCTCTTTCTTCTCCCCTCTCTCTTCCTCGTCCTCTCCTCTTCTCTCTCTCTCTCTCTCTCTCTCTCTCTCTCTCTCTCTCTCGTCTCTCTTTCTCCTCTCTTCTCTCTCCCTCTCTCTCTCTTTTTCTCTTCGCTCTCTCTCTCTCCTCTTCTCTCTCTCTTTTCTCTCATTCTATTCTACTCGTCTTCTTGCCCTCATTCTCTCATCTTTCTCTCTCTCCTCGTTCTTCTGCTCTCTCGTCCTCCTCGTCTCGTCACCTCTTAACTCCCCCATTCTCTCTCTTACTATCTCGTCTCTTCTTCTGTCTCTTATCTCTTATCTCTCTTTATCTCTTTTCTCTTTTCTCTCATATCTTTTTATTCTCCTATTTTTTCTATTCTTATATCTCTGTTTATCATCTGTATTTCTTATTCATATTGCTTTATTACCTCTGCTCTTACTACTACTATCTCCTGTATGCACATACTACTACTGTACTCCTATACTGCCTACTATACTCTCTATATTACTGTTACTGCTCACTATCTACTCTTATTACTATTCTCTCTTACTAGCTACTACTGTTGCTCGCTTTCTATTGATCATCTACTATCATCCTCTAATTATCTTTTGTTATTTCTGATTTACTTATTTATATTATCTCTAATTTACACTACTGTGATTAGTACTACTATTACTGCTGTTACTACTACTACTACTACTGCTATTAGTATCAATCATCATCATCATTATTATCAGTCTCATCCATATCATTATCATTATTATTTTATAACCCTTTCTTACCTCACTCAACACTCCCGCCCCCCTTCTCTCCACTCTCCAACACCCTCCCCCTCTCTCCCTTTCTTCCACTCTCCAACATCCTCTCCCTCTCTTCCACCCTCCAACAGCTTTCCTCTCTCCCTCTCTTCACTCTCCACCATCCTCCCCCTCCCTCTCTCCCCCTTTCTCCAACACCCTCTCCTTCTCCCCCTTCCTCCACTCTCCAACATCCTCTCCCTCTCTCCCACCCTCCAACAGCTATCCCTCTCCCGCCCCCCTCCTTTCGCCCACCCACACGAAAGCCCCCCAAGCGCCAATTGAAACGAGGGACTTTCTCCGAACTTCCCGCTGTCTACGCACCGCTCATTACCCAGGCGGCAGGTGGCTGTGCCTGTTCGTCTTCAGAGGAGAGAGATTAATCAAAACTCTCTGTCAGGGGTCACGGGAGAAGGGGGGAGAGGAGAGGGGGAGGGGGGAGAGGCGGAAGGAAGGGGAGAGGGGAGGAGAAAGAAGGAAGGAAGGGGAGAGGGGAGGAGAAAGAAGGAAGGAAGGGGGAGGGGTCACGGGGGGAAGGGGGAGAGGAGAGGGGGGAGGTAGGAAAGATGGAAGAAAGGGGAGAGGGGTGGAGAAAGAAGGAAGGAAGGGAGGGGAAAAGGATGAAAAGAGGGGAGGTAGCAAAGATGGAAGAAAGGGGAGAGGGGAGGAGAAAGAAGGAAGGAAGGGAGAGGGAAAAAATGAAAAGGAGGAATGAAGGAGGAAAGGGGAGAGGTAGATGGGAGGGACAGGGAAGAGAAAAGGTGATAAAAGGGGAAGGGCGGGGAAAAGGGGAAAAGAAAGACGGAAGAAGAGGAAAGGAAAAATAGAAGAGGAGGAAAGGTATGAGGAAAGGAAAGAGGGAAGATAGGGAAGAAGGTTAAAAGAAAAAATGGAAGACAGGGAAGGAAGAGGGAGAGGGGAGTATAGGGTGGAAAAGAGAGGAAAGAGGAAAAGGAGGAGGTGGAAAAAGGAAGGAAGGAGGAAAGAAAGAGTATATGAGAGGGGAAGATGGGTAAAGTAAAAGAAAGGAGAAATGAAGAGGAAGTAAACACACACACACACACACACACACACACACACACACACACACACACACACACCACACACACACACACAACACCAAACACACAAAGAAAGAGAGAAAGGGGAAATAAAGTGATCAGAATACAAAAAGTGCAATAAACAAAAAAAGAGAGAAGAGAGAGGAAAGGGGAAATAAGAGTGATAGGAGAGGAAGATAGCAAAAAAAGAAGAAGAGAGAGAGAGAGAGAGAATTGCCCGTTAAGCGAGAAGGGGCGGTACGCGGATTAAAGAGAAAAGCGAGAGGAAGAGAGAAGGAAGTGGGTAAAGAAGCGAAATTCCGTTGGCTATCTCTCCTGCACAGTCTGTTGCAAACACTCGCCCTTCCCCTCTCGTGTGCTTTGCAACGGCCACGTGGCGAGGGGAGATACAGTCCGCTGCTGCACTAATTACCTTCTTTGCAAGCACCGCGCTCTCGCCTCTCATGCCGTAAGTCATCCTGTTGGTCTTGCAACGGACGGCTATCGTTCGTGTTGCTTTGCCCTTTCTTGCCACTAAATGCGCTCTTTCGCTTTTATTATCATCTTTGTTCCTATTCATATTTTTATTCATGTTCATGTTCATATATTTATTATTATTGTTGTTATTGTTATTATTATTATAATAATATTAATAATAATAATAATAAATAATAATAATAATAATAATTATTATTATTATTGTTATTATTATTATCATTATTATTACCACTGCTACTACTACTAATGCTGCCACCACTACTACTGCTACTATTATCATTATCATTATCATTATCATTATCATTATCATTATCATTATCATTATCATTATCACTATCATTATCATTATCATTATTATCATTATTATTATTATTATTATCGTTATTATCATTATTATCATTATTATTATCATGATTACTTCTTCAACTACTACCGCTTATTCTGCCAATGATAATAACACCCATTTATGATTATAATGACAATGATTACGATAACAATAACAAATGGATATTTTTTATCATCATCATTATCTATTGTTTTGGCCCTTATTATTTTTATGATCTGGAAAAAAGAAATGATGATGTAATTATTATATGAATAACCACATATATCAAATATCTTTTATGATTCTCCAACTGAAACCTTTCAGCTCATCTTTATGTAAAGTTGGTAACGATGTCTTATTCCCTGTACCTCATAGACCATTCATAGCTTATATACAGTTGCACTCACAACGACCCGATCCACTGATAAGACTTTCCTTTCTACACAGCTTTCTACGCAATAACGGCAATTATGTAACTGAAACTGATACTAACCATTGTTGTCTTCGCCCTCCCTAAGATTCGTAAACACAGTCTCCATCTTTAATTAAGGTAAAGTTCGCTCTTAAACCCCAGTTATAACCCTCAAAGAGAATTCCTGCGCGAATCTGCCTTAACATTCATATGTCTGGCTTCCTCAAAGGCGTACAATTAAGCTGGCGGAAGGAACGAGCATGTGTTGTTAGTCAGACATCTATCACAGGCGTATCTGCTAGTCAAATATCCACTTAACGAATACGCACTTTACATCTGTATAATTTGATACGTATTTTGTTTTTGTCTTTTCTTTTTCCCTTTTTCTTTCTTCTATACATCCCTACTCTCTCTCTCTCTCTCTCTCTCTCTCTCTCTCTCTCTCTCTCTCTCTCTCTCTCTCTCTCTCTCTCTCTCTCTCTCTCTCTCTCTCTCTCTCTTTCTCTCCCCCTCCCCCTCTCTCTCATCTTTGTAAAATATCGTGAAAGAACTATAGGACTATTTATTAGACTAGTGGTTGATGGAGAGTTCGTATTTGACGGCACATAAGATGCACCCCCATTCCACCCCTCCCTCCCCAAAAAAAGCTAAAAAAATCACCTTAGGGGTTATATAAGAAGGTGCGGACACTTCATATCCCTGAACATATCTGCTAAAATGGGGTGCGTCCTATGCACCAGTGCGTCCTATATGCAATTAGCACTGCAACCGACTATGCCTTCCTTCGCCACGTGACCATTGCAAAGCACACGAGAGGGGAAGGGCGAGTGCTTGCAACAGACTGTGCAGGAAAGATAGCCAACGGAATTTCGCTTCTTTCCCACTTCCTTCTCCCTTCCTCTCGCTTTTCTCTTTTATTCAGGAAACACGACTTGACTGTTATTTAAAGTCTTTGCTAATTCATCTTCCAATATTACTCTTTCCATCTGTGATTCTTATTCGTCCCTTTTCTTACTGCTACTACGCCTACTTTTATCGTTATTACTGCTGTATAAATAAATGCCAGGAATTATTTGCGAAAGGCTTCCCGGAAAAGACCCGAGCCATACGCATTTTCATTGCAAAAAGAAGAAAAATATATGTACTAACGGACAGGCAAATGCATCTCGGATTTGTTAGCATTATTGTTATGCTTGTTGTGTTTATGTTACATTTACCTTTACTTTTATTTTTCGATTTTCTAATTTACCTTTTTTTCATTTTAATTTTCGTCCTATTTCTTTATTCTATTCTTGTTGTCATTTCTAGTTCTATTCCATTGTTTTCATTTTCGTCATATTATATCATGTTATGATTACTTTTATTTTATTTTCTTTAATTTTATCTTATCTCATTTCATTTATCTTATCTTATTTCATTTTGTTTGTTTTCATTCCTATATTTGTTTTATTTTTCATGTGTATCTTTTGAATTTATTTTAGTTATGGCTTTTATTCGCTAAGTTCCTTCTAATTATCGTTTCTGTTTTCATTAATTTTCATTTACTGAGATTTTTATCTTTATCATATTTAATACTTTTTAACGTAACTACTTTTAGTCTTTGTTATTAATTCTTATTTTACTTCTAATTCTTATGCTTATTCCCATTACTATTCTTATAATTTTTATTCTTATTATTAATATCAACATTACTCTTATCATTATTAATTTCGTTATCATTATCATCATTCACATTTTTACAACGATCTTTACCATAGCTGTAAGTGTTGTTCTTATGCTTATTAAGGAAAAGGTTGTTATTATTTTTATTAGGATCATTATCATTATTTTCATCATTATCATCAGTTTTATTATTATTATTATTATTATTATTATTATTATTATTATTATTATTATTATTATATTATTATTATTATTATAATTGTTATTATTATAATTATAATAATAATAATAATAAATGATAATAATAATAATAATAATGATAATTATTATTATTATCATTATTATTATTAATTATTATTATTATTATTATTATTATTATTATTATCATTATTATTATTATTATTATTATTATTGTTATTGTTATTATTATTGTTATTATTATCATTCTTCTTATCATTATTATTATCATATTCATTATCATTATCCTTCTGCTAATAATTCTTATTCGTATTCTATTATCTTTATTGTTACTCTTTTTATTTTCATTATTATCATTGTCATTATAACTTAATATTTTGAGCATCATTATTACTGTTATCATTATCGTCTTCATTGTCATTATAACCGTTACCAGTATCATCATCATTGTCATTAGTATTATAACAGTTACCATTGTCATCATCATTGTTAATATCATTATAACAGTTATCATTATCATCACCATTATAATGATTACTCTTATCATTATCATCATCAGTATCACTTCATTACCATGTTCGTCAACATTATCATGATTCTCAACATTATAATCATCTATATAATTACTCTTTCTGCTTGTTTCAGATGAACGAAACTAAAAATCTTTATTTAAGGAACGGAAAAGGATAATAATACATTGCACAAAAAGAAAAACACTCTTTGTCTTTGGCCACGACGAAAAGCTTTGTTGTTTTGGAAAATAAAGATGGATAGTTAAATGATAGCATCGGAAGTCTGTTTGCTTTTATGCTTTAGATATTCATTTGTTCATAATTTATCGTTCTCTTTCTTTTTTATGTATATATTTCATATTCATCTCCTCGTTGTTATTATCATCACTATCATTATTGTTATCATTATTCTTACTGTTATTAGCATCATCATTATCATTATCATTCTTTCTATTATCATTATCATCGTTATTATTATTATTATTATTATTATTATTATTATTATTATTATTATTATTATTATTATTATTATTATTATTATTATTATCATTATTATTATTATTATTATTATTATTATTATTATTATTATTATCATTATTATTATTATTATCATTATTATTATCATTATTATTGTCATACTTATATGATGATAATATTTAGAGGTAATTTGTACTTGAATTATTGCCTTCAGTGCCAATGAAAAGCAAATGATGATAAACGAAAATAGAAAGAGAGAAATGAAACAACGAAGGATAATCGAAAGGAAAAGAAGAGGGCAAAGAAAAACAAAGTGTATTATGATGTTGATAATGAGGATAATCATATGAAGAAGAAAAAAGAGGAAGGTGAATTAGAATAACAAAGAAGAAGATGATGATGATAAAAAGAAGAAAAAGAAGATGATTAAGAAGACGACGTATAAGAAGAGGAGGAAGAAAAAGAAGAAGATGAAGAAGAAGAAGAAAAAGAAGAAGAAGAGGAAAAAGATGAAGAAGAAGAGGAAAAAGAAGAAGAAGAAGAAGAAAATCAGAAGACGAAGAAAAAATCCGATAAAAAAAGAAAAAACGAGACAAGAAGGGCAATAATAACGATAAAATAAGAAAGAAATAAAGAGAATAAAGATCGAAATAAGGAAGGCACCGAAGGAAGGAAGGAAGGGCGTGGGGCGGCGATGCGGAGCGAAAAATGATGATTTATGGGTTATATGATCGGACTGGGTGGGGGTGGGGGTGGGGGGAGTGGGGGGGATTTGGAAAAAGAAAAGAAAATAGGCAGAAACCCTGTGCTGAAAGGGCTCTGTGATTGCTTGTTTTAAAACTGTGTGATTCTTTCGTTATTAGATAAACGGTGTGGTGATTGTAACAACATGGCGAAGGTTTGGAAATGGGAAAGAGGCTGTATTTTTATTTACTTATTTATTTATTTATCTTTTCTTGTGGTGACTGCATTGGTCAGGAGTCCCGCTTTTGTGCAATGTTGATATGATAATCACGTCTTTTTTATGTGAAAAAAACAACAACGAATGTTATGGATAAATGTCTGATAATATATTTTCCTATCAAAGAAAATAAAAACGACCTGTTTACGGCATAGAAAACAAGGTGAAGCTATCCGATGCGAGCGCTGCGTCTCCTTGTCCACAGAAATGATGAATGGCCGGTTTCTTAAAGTTGCAGCCGCCTTCCGTCTGTGAAGTTTATGCATACCGCTTTTATTTATTCATTTATTTATTTCTATTTTCCTTCTTTCTGTGTAGTTTATGCATACCACTTTCTTTAATTTTATTTATTTTTTCCCCCCTCTTTCTGTGTAGTTTATGCATTCCACTTTTTTATTTTTTGTTTTTTATTATTATTATTATTTTTTCTTCTTTCTGTGCAGTTTATGCATTCCGCTTTTTGTATTTTTTAAATCTTTATTTTAATTTCCCCTTACAACTAATTATTTAAATGATTACGATTTCTAAGGAAGTGCAGCTGGTGTTTCCGTTTTTCATGCATTCATTGATTTTTTTTTTCTAATTTCATTCTATACCAAGTCGTTCCTTATAGTTAATAAAGATAATAATATAGATAATAAGTAAATGAATAGATGAGATAAATTAAATGGAAACTGAAGACAAAGATCTCAAAATATTCAGTGAAATTTCTATACTAGAAAGACGTATTTTTCCCCCGAACATGAAACGTCTCTTTGCTCTTTTAATAAGCTTTATCGAAACGGTGTTTATGTAGCATTATATAATCAAAAGCCGTGTCTGCTCAGGCGAAGACGCAAACAAGAGGAGGAGAGAGAGAAAGCGAAAGACGGAGACGGAGGAAGGGAAAGGCAGCGAGAGAAAGAGAGAGAAAGAGAGAAAGAGAGAGATGGATAGATAGATAGATAGATAGATAGATAGATAGAGAGAGTGAGTGAGTGAGTGAGTGAGTGAGAGAGAGGGAGAGAGAGAGAGAGAGAGAGAGAGAGAGAGAGAGAGAGAGAGAGAGAGAGAGAGAGAGAGAGAGAGAGAGAGAGAGAGAGAGAGTGAGTGAGAGTCAGAGAAATAGACAGGGAGACATAGACAAACAACAAGCTCAAGAAAACAGCTCGAGGTCAAAAGCGGTTGAGCTTCTGATCTCGAGCTTTCCCCCCCCCTCTCTGTCTGTCTGTCTGTCTGTCTCTGTCTGTCTGTCTGTCTGTCTGTCTCTCTCTCTCTCTCTCTCTCTCTCTCTCTCTCTCTCTCTCTCTCTCTCTCTCTCTCTCCCTCTCTCTCTCTCTCTAAATCCTTCCCTCTCTCTCTCTCCTCCCCCCCCTCTCTCTCTCACTCACTCTCTCCCCAGAAGACCAAAGGGAGAGAGAGGTCAGGCAAGGTCAACTGGATATCGAGGGAGCGAGCGAGAGCGATCCGGCGGCCGGTTTAATCAGGCGAGAGCGATTCCGCAAGACCGGGAATCCGAGTTTAGAATTAAAGACTGGAATGAGCTTTTAATCAAACAGCTCGTCTGAAGGAATCTGAGAAAGGGAACGAAATGGGATGGCGCGGTCGTTCGTCGCGGACAACGAGGGCTTGCGCGACGCCGGGGAAAGCATGCCTCGTCCTGAGTAAGAGCTATCAGCTTGTTTTGGATCGAGGCTCTTGCTGCATTGTTATTTCTAAGGTAAAGAATAGATGAATAAATGAGTGAATAGATAGATAGATAGATAAATAAATAAATGAATAAAAAAACAAAGAAACAAATAAGTAAATTAATTAGTTGATGGATAAACAAAAACAAAAAAAAAATTGTTAAAAGAAATATGAGAAGAAAGAAAGAAAGAAAGAAAAACAGCATCAAAATGTATGGTGCATCAAGAGGATCATTTGCAACTGACGACATACGACACAAATTGCAGATTTATAAAGGGAGTTCTTGCAGGAATACTTATGGCAGAGAAGAAACGACACTGCTAATCGCACTTCCCTTTGGCCCTGGAGCTGGAGAGGCCCGCAGACACTTGCTAATAAGGTTCTTAAGTGCCCGGGACGCTCTTGCACTTTATTCTCCCTCATTCCTCTCTCTCTCTCTCTCTCTCTCTCTCTCTCTCTCTCTCTCTCTCTCTCTCTCTCTCTCGCTCGCTCTCCCCCCCCCGTCTCTCTCTCTCTCTCTCTCTCTCTCTCTCTCTCTCTTCTTCTCTTCTCTCTCTCTCTCTCTCTTTTCTCTCCTTTCTCTCTCTCTCTCTCTCTCTCTCTCTCTCTCTCTCTCTCTCTCTCTCTCTCTCTCTCTCTCTCTCTCTCTCTCTCTCTCTCTCCTCTCTCCTCCTCTCTTCTCCTCTCTCTCTCTCTCTCTCTCTCTCCTCTCTCTCTCCTCTCCTCTCTCTCTTTCTCCCTCTCTCTCACTCCTCTCTCTCTCTCTCACTCTCTCTCCTCCCTCTTCTCTCCTCTCTTCCTCCCTCTCTCCCTCTCGCTTTCTCCTCTCTTCTCTCCCTCCTCTCTCTCTCTCCTTCTCTCTCTCTCTCTCTCTCTCACTCTCGCTAAATCTTATCTGCACAAGTTTTCATTCCCGCTTGACTTCTCGGCCCTTCTCCTCCCTCCTCTTCTCCGTCGTTTCTTTCCATTTCCTTCCTTCCTGCTTCAGCACTTTTCTGATTGATATGTCTTATCTTCCTGACATTTCATTCTCTCAATCCTTTGTCTCCTTCGCTTCTCCAACACTGTTCTTCGTCCTCACTGTTTCCAGGCTAGTAATATCAGCGTTTTCTTTTTTTCTGTTTCTGTGACTGTCGCTGTTTGTTAGTCAGTGTTATTGTTTCTATTTTTTTTTAGTTTCTCCTTCTCTTCTCCCCCCCCCTCTCTCTCTCTCTCTCTCTCTCTCTCTCTCTCTCTCTCTCTCTCTCTCTCTCTCTCTCTCTCTCTCTCTCTCTCTCTCTCCCTCCCTCTCTTTCTGTCTCTCCCCCCTCTCTCTCTCTCTCTCCTCTCTCTCTCTCTCTCTCTCTCTCTCTCTCTCTCTCTCTCTCTCTCTCTCTCTCTCTCTCTCTCTCTCTCTCTCTCTCTCTCGACCCCCTCCCCCCTTCCCTCATCTTCCTTCAGCGAGATAGGAAAAACTAAACATGCAAATTAATAACCAACCAAACAACGCCTCGCCTTCGTATAACACAGCTCGTTACGGACTGATTTCAGTGGAACATAAAACACACAGCGATTTTTTTTTTTTTTTTTTTTTTTTAAGGAGAAACGAAGCGGCAGCACAGACGTTCCTGCTAATAGGCCTTTCTTTCGCGCGGTGGCAGGTGCGTCCTCACGATTTCGATTCTCAGTTATCTCTGCTTGTAGTCGTTCAGTCCGCTGTGCTTCTGAGGTGGAATGCAACATTGCTATCATCATCATTAGTATTGTCTTTAACATCATCATCATCATTATTGCTATCCTTGTTTTCATTATTGTTATCTTTGTTATCATTATTGTTATCTTAGTTGTCATTATTATTAACACTAGTAGCACTGCCATTGATGTCATTACTATTATCATTATTATCATTATTATTGTTGTTATTATTATTATTATATTATATTATTATTATTATTATTATTATTATTTTATATTATTATTATTATTATTATTATTATTATTATTATTATTATTATTATTATTATTATTATTATTATTATTGTTATTATATCATCATCATCATCATCATTATAGACATTTTTATTATCATCATTATTATCATTATCATTATTATCATTACTCGTGTTGTTATTATCATCTGTATCATTGTAATGACTATTATCATATCATTATCATTATTATCATGAAAACTATTATCATCCATATTGAGTGTACGGTGAAGAGGCCTATGACAAAGTGTATGGAAAGTTGGACACACAGGAGAGAGATAATGACTGGAACTGATGAGAAAGACCGAAGAACCAGCTGATCAGGGTGGTAATGGCTGCGGACGGTATGTGCTGACGAGGAGGAGCGCGTTTCAGGGAGTAGTTAGAGTTCTCCGTGAGTTCTCTGTGAGAAGCTCATGGACGGAGAGGATGAGAGCGAGGAGGTTGGATGAAGTGGATGTGGTGAATCAGGGCGTGCGGTGTGAGTGCGGACAGGCGGTGATGGAAAAGTTGAAGATGACGTACCAGTGGGGGCATAGTGATGCACAGGAGATGCATCGCAGTGGAGTTTTCAGCAGGGCATTTAACTCTCCCGCGGCGGGCTATAGACTCGGTATGAAGAAAATCTAAGGAAGTGAGAG
>NC_051389.1:28651697-28656697 GCF_015228065.2 Penaeus monodon
AAGCAAAAAATAAAATACATATCTAGAAGCTATATTTTTTGCTTTCCTAGTGGGGGGAGGAAAAGGCACTTTATGTTGATTCCTTAATTTCATACATATATGAAATAGCCAGGAAATAAACAACAGAATCTCGAAACCATAATAAACTCGCCTTTTTCATCCTATTTACTCCCTTTGCGAATCAAACGCAAAGTTCTATTTGTCTTTCCATTTGTTCACATGTCTTATTCTTTAATTCTTCCCATTTTTTGTAGTGGAAATACGTAAAAGAGAAAGTTTCACTGGCTTGAAAAACTTCCTTATCTGAACCTCAAGCTTAGAAAATTGCGGAAAATGAGACCATAGAAAATCCGCAGCGCTTGGCCTAGCAACCGGGGCGAAAGGGTTCTCCCCGAGCGAGGCCACAGACTTCCGTCCGAAGTTAAGCCTGCCCGAGGGCGGCGGCGGAGAGAGGCCCGCACGCGGCACGGCCTACGTTGGGCAGAAATGTATCCTTGGCTGAAGAGAGAGAGAGAGAGAGAGAGAGAGAGAGAGAGAGAGAGAGAGAGAGAGAGAGAGAGAGAGAGAGAGAGAGAGAGAGAGAGAGAGAGAGAGAGAGAGAGAGAGAGACAGAGAGAGAGAGATTGACAGTCACGATCATTTTATTTTGACCAAATCTTAAACTTCTGCAAAACACTCAGTGATACACATTTCACGAGCATATCTTGGACAGACTCTCTTGTGAAGTATAATCTTATATTCTATCAAGAAAAACAACGACTCGGCGTTGGTTTCGAATTTCGAAGTGGAAATGCTGTAGTACGCCACAAAGTTTGATATTAAAAAAACAAATGTATTCTTCGGGCATAAGTAAAACTAAAGTTAAATAAATAAAAACAAACAAACACTCAGCACGATAGAAATCGAGATTTCTACTTTAATGTTTAATTAATTAAATAATAAAAAATGCGTACAGTATGGCTCTTCTCTTCTCTACTCAAAATTTGATGCGTCCATAGTAAAAGCATCAATTATGGAATACGCAGAATATTCGTCACTTTCGTCGTTTCCACAGTCATTCGTAAAACCTTGGTCTCCATTTTTTTCATTAGCTGATGCCGTGTGTTTACAATCACAATCAGCCTTATAGCAACGCCAATTACCATCACAACTGACGAAATGAAGAAAGTTTAGCCGCATTTGGCCGTGAAAAGTGGTGCTGAGGTTGGCCGGGAACCTGGACGGCAATTTAGCAACCCTGAGAGAGAGAGAGAGAGAGAGAGAGAGAGAGAGAGAGAGAGAGAGAGAGAGAGAGAGAGAGAGAGAGAGAGAGAGAGAGAGAGAGAGAGAGAGAGAGAGAGAGAGAGAGAGAGAGAGAGAGAGAGAGAGAGAGAGAGAGAGAGAGAGAGAGAGAGAGAGAGAGAGAGAGAGAGAGAGAGAGAGAGAGAGAGAGAGAGAATCATTGCTCGAAAAGCAATTATCTCTCTTCGTACCAGCAACACTCCATATTAGGGTTATAGTAAAAAAAGAAAGAAAAATCTTCAGTACAGTGCAATATTTGTGATAAAGTTTTGATCTTGGAAAATCGAACTTCATATAGTAGAGAATGGTAAGACTTTCTGTCTGTCTGTCTGTCTGTCTGTCTGTCTGTCTGTCTGTCTGTCTGTCTGTCTGTCTGTCTGTCTGTCTGTCTGTCTCTCTCTCTCTCTTTATCTCTCTCTGAGCTTAGAATAAGAAACTACTACCATGACAAGAGCTCATATAATAGTTTGATAGAACTGGATACAGCATGTGTCAACACTTGAAGTATCAACGAAAGGCAAAATCATTAGAAGCCACAGATTATCTCAGCCCGCACTAGAACACTTTGCATGAGCCAAGGAGAGTTCCTGGAGAAGGAAATGCAACGCGTCAGTAACACCAACGCCTCCGTTACCCTCGCGCCTTGCTCAACCACCTCCGACGCAAGGCAGAAAAGATCACGACCAGATCAAGAGCGGACGCCACACAAAACGAGACACATAGATTTATTACCCCACACTCGCAGTTGACAGAACACCTGGAGGCCCTATTGGGCCGCACAATGAAGATAGCTACCACTTCTGGTAAGAAGATCGGAGATATCATAAGGGAAAAGAGGTTAGATTACAGCAGACCTCTTAGCCAGATGTACAGCATGCCTTGCGTTGGCTACGATAAAGTATACATAGGTGAGACAGGATGTGGCCTCCACGAACAACGAATCGACCAGCACCGCAGCGCCCTTCGACAACATGAGTGCCTTCGATGTTCACGTCGACATCGACAGCCATCTTCCTAAGTGGTCCCAGGCCTCCATCATAAAAAAGGGCCTGCCCCCACGGCAAAGTCAGATGGTAGAAGCAGCGTTCATCCATTCAACTAACAACTTCAGCACCGCAACAGGGAGCCACGAAGTAGCTAAGGTTGTCGCACACCTAATTACCGACGTGTCCTGACCGCTCAGTACAAGAACCATACACACACACCTCTATGTATCTCTTGTCTAATATGCCCTGATGAAGCAATAAATGCGAAAAGGCCTTCGGCATATTCGTGTGTTTTCCTTCGTTGTTCTAATAGCAATTTGTTCGACATGAATTTTACACATGAGCCAGGGAGTGTTTAAATTAGCGAAAGTGCTGCATATTAAGTGTAGTTATAGCAAGGAATATATCTTATAAAGCAAGGGATTAATTATCTTTATGTTTGCAAGATAGAACAGTAAACACAATAAAGCTCAAAATAATTTCAGAAATCTTGTGCATCTGAGAAAAATCAATAGTTAAATTTCTACATTTTATCAATATATTCATTCTTTATTGAAAAAATACCGTAATTAACAAATATATACCAACATGAGAGAGAGAAAAAGAAGGAAAAATGGGAAAAAAATTAAGGAAAAAGAAAAATAGGGAGGAAAGACAAGAAAAATGAGAAGGAGAAAGGGACGGGCGAACGAGACGAAGAAAGAGGAACAGGGAGGTATAATGAAGAAAAAGAAAGACTGGAAGAAGAGAGAAAATAAGGGAATAAGTAGAAAAAAGCAAATAAGGAGAAGGAGAAGGAGAAAGAAGATATTTCGCGATGTCCTGTTATCAGCTTACTAGACATAAAAAACTTGTTTTTATTTTTTATTGCAATAAAAAAGAAAAAAGAAAAGACTAAAACATACAGTCAAGGTCGTTATTAAATTTCGCTTACTTACAGTTAAGTATAATAATTTCTTTAAAAAAATACGATAGTTTTTCTATTTACATTTCATACACATACGAAGAAGAAAGAAGTGGAAGATTGAGAAGGAGAAAAAGAGGGAGGAGACGAAGACACGGAAAGAAAGAGAGAAAGGCAGGAAAGAGAGAGAAGAAAGGGGTGAAGGGAAAGGGGAGGCGAAGCAGAAAAGGAGAGAAAGGAAGAGATGGAGAAACAGGAAAAGAAGGACGAGATGGAGAAACAACAAGAGGAGGAGCAGAAGGGGAGAATGGGGAGATGGAGGAGATGGAGAAACAGGAAGAAGGAGAAGGAGAAACAGGAAAAGAAGGAAAAAAAGTAACATGAAGATTAGGAGGAACTGAAAAAAAGGAAGAGAAGGGAATGGAAAACAGGAAGAGAAGAAGGAGATGGAGATACACTAAGAGGTGAAAGACATGAAGAAATGGAAGGAGAAGGAGAAACACAAGCGTAAGAAGTAGTCCTTTACCTCTTTTATTCCGAGGAATTTCAGTGTCATACACAGACACAATAAACAAAGTTGTAAGCATTAATTTCCTTTATAAGTAATTCTATTTTTTGTACGTCCAAAGGAATACCAAAGCCGCTGCCGTTCTTGTAGTAACAAGGCTGCGTGATCAACAAGCTGAACTAATCTTCATTTTGTATCTGAAATCGCAGATGGTCCGTTTAGAAGTATATGTTCGTAGATCTTCCTATTATGCCATATTCATTGTCTTTCTTTTTGAATATTTTAAGACAGCAAGTTAGAATGTTGGGAATTCCGTTTACAACATTCCACCTTTAGGTTCACAAGTACTCATACACCCACCCGCAAACGTACACATAATATGAGTAAGGTGTCTAGAAGCTGTACGGACGCATTGGGAGGTTTTACTACTCATTCCAGCTAAACCTTATAATTCGGGTTATTCGTTTGCTTCAACCCTCTACTGGCATAATGATCTACACGAGAGCCTGCTGCGAACACTAGTCAAGACCCCTCGCCCTTGTGCTACGGTAAATGTGCAGCCTATGTTAAATTACAGAATACACGTAATATACCAAAGACGTTAGTTCTGACATGTATACGTTGTTAAACAAGGGAGGTTCTATTACCCAGAGCTTGACGTGAAGCCTGACCTTCACCGCGCATGATGCAGAAGGGTTATGAGATATTCTCCTCAGTGCGACATTTTCATCGCTGGGATTCTTTAAAAAAAACTATTGGATATATGGGTGTTGAGACAGAGCCGTAGGTAAAAAGAAAATGAGAGGCAGATAGCAAATACACGCACGAGGAAGCGGGTATAAGAAAACACATATTCATGATTATATACATGAAGCATGGACAAAGGTTTATTAATCTCTTTTCCCGTCTCTGAAGCAGTCTACATAAGGCGCATTTGAATACATTACGATGAGAAAAACAGGAGAGCTCCCTTTCGATGACTTTTTAAACAGTGGAAAAAACTCACTCTTATACATCTCGGAGTAACGGTCGAAAGCCTTCATTTTCTGAGGAAAGAATAGCCGAATGGGTTTTGTTTAATTCCAGTTATATTTTCTTCTTCTTTAGGCGTTCCGTGAAAAATGGAAAGGTCGTTACTCTCAAGTGGAATAGTTTAGTGCCTTGTCTCGTTCGCCAGTCCTTCAGCCTTGCACCACTTAGCCCTTGCCCCTCGCCTTGTGACGGCGACGCGTCCTCTGGGTCGCCGTACTCGCACTTTCACTCTTATTAGATAAGATGTGTCAATCTCTCGCTTGTTTCAGTTTCTTTGCCCATGACGCTC
>NC_051389.1:28684197-28689197 GCF_015228065.2 Penaeus monodon
CCTGCCTAGCCACTGGGTGGCCAAACCAGCTCAAGTCAGTGCTGGTCCCAAGCCCGGATAAAATAAGAGAGAATGATTACCTAAAAAGGTACCACCGGCACTCTCCGTGGAAAGGAACTGGGGACCCTACCACGTACTCACTCCAAGAGCATCACAACGTGAAAACTGCAATTGAGTATCATGCTGTGACCACGGCGGCTCAGACATGAACCTACCGTTAAATGATGATGATATATACATATATATATATATATATATATATATATATATATATATATATATATATATATATATATATATACATATATACCTTGATAACGTAATTTTGGAGCCTGCCTCAAACTCCGTCTCATGGTCCAATAAAGGCAAGATTGCAGTGAGAGCTTAGGCACCTTCTTGAGTCCGATTAGTAGAGAATTGCTGACTAACTTCTGGCTTTTCGGTGTGAATTTTGCTCATATACTCCGGCGAGTTCTTGCCTTCCAGCTGGTGTCAGCAATTAGAACAGACTCTGCACTGGCTTTTATTGGAGCGAAATGGGTTTTATTGGCAATACTGACACCAATGCAGCGTGCTCTTCCATTGCGGTGGTTTGGCCCGTGTCTCTCGTTTATTTATGGGGCATAACTTTTTCATTTATCGATAGCTTTCTTTATGCTATTGTGGTCTTTGGCGTCTGAGATGTTTCGTTGCTATTATGAGTGGGAAATAACTTGAATTTCATTTCCATAATTTATTAGCATATTATTTACATTGCATCATTTATCAATATCTATCTTTAACGGAGAGTAAGTTGTTCGACCGTGATCAATTGCACATGGTCAAGTTGCAAGGGAAGTAGAGAAAAAACAAACACACTCTGTTTTCCTGGAAATCATAATTGATGAAGTAGTCTTCTGTTAGTACAACAAATTCGTGCATAAAAAAAAGATTAACCAAGATTCATAATTTGGCATCTCATTTCTCTACTTCGTGAGTGGAATATACACCTCATTAATTTTTCGCATCTCATTAACATATTTACCCTCATAACTGTAAGCACACTCATGCGATTAAATTATTTGTCCGCTCAGAAATGCTCATCCACCTCTGCATTATGAAGCAACGATAATGGTAACGTTAATATTAAGGATTTTAAAAGCATCAACATATGAAGTGAAAAGATTCTTGACTCTTTTCTGTAAACGTCAGATATTTTTCTTATACGAAATGTATAAGCGTCAAATAATTGAGGGATTTCTTTATACTATAGAAAGAGAGATAGAAGAAGAAGAAGAAGAAGAGGAAGAAGAAAAAGAAGAAGAAGAAGAAGAAGAAGAAAAAGAAGCATAATGATATTAATAATAATAATAATAATGTTATTAATAATAGCAATAATGATAATGATAATGATGATGATAATTGTAGTAATAATAGTAATAATAACAATAATAGTAATGATGATGGTGATAGTACTAATAGCAATAATAATGATAATGATAATAATAATAATAATAATAATAATAATGATAATGATAATAACAACAATACTAATACTAATACTAATACTAATACTAATACTAATAATAATAATAATAATAATAATAATAATAATTATGATACTGATAATGATGATTATGATGATAATACCAATAATAATTTTGATGATAATAGTGATAACAAGAAAATGAAGAACCACGCAAAAAATAAAAAGAATCCCCTCCCCCCCCAAAAAAAAAAAAAAAAAAAATCACAAACATTCAGTGAATTTTCATGAATAAGACTACTAATAAAAGCAGCCATGTTACTCATTCATACGTTTTCATTCCTTATCTCGATCGTACTGTCAGCCTTAAAACAGCTCTTGGACACTGCGGCTGGAGGGTAATAACCTCTTATCTTTTGTTAATCTTCCCCATAAAGACAAACCCTGGGAGTGTAGACATGTAAAGATCTTGAGGGGAAACTATTTTTTTTTTTCATGTATTCTTCCCTGTCTCTTGTGGTGTTGGCTATAGACATTGTCTTTATTTCTTTCTTTTCCCTCTTTTGAATTTAATTTCCATGTGTTGGATATTATCGTATATTCTTTTTATTCTTTGGATGTTGTCACTCCATTTTCCGGTTTTGGGTAATTTGGATCTGTAAAGTAGGGCTTTCTTTGAAAAAATTAGGAGGAGTTCGCATTCACTCTGCAGTAAGGTTGTTGTTATTGTATTTTTTTGTAGTATCTCTGCAGGGGTTGCCAGTAGTACGCTGAGAGTAATTTCAGGAAAAGCAATGATAGTAATAACATGGTTGATTATGTGAATAATAGTTATGATGATGACGATTATGATTATGATAATCATAGTAATGATAAAGATTGTAACCATACCTCCTATTACCACTACTGTAGCCACTTTTGCTAATAATAATGCTACTGCTTCTTCTACTACTACTATTACTACTATGATTACTAATACTGCTACAATTACTAATATTACTACTGCTGCTACTACTATTACTACGTCTACTACTAGTCCTACTACTATCAATTATGCTACTTTTACTCCTAATACTATTATTACTGCTACTATTATTGCTATTACTACTACTAATGCTACTACTACTACTATTGTTACTTATGATCATGATAATGATAATAATGATAATAATGGCAATGAACAAAAATAATTGCAACAGTCATTACTATTACTGTTACTATTACTATTGCTACTTCCAGTAATACTGCTACTACGACTAATGATTAAAGATGAATATAATTATCATTATCAGTGTTATCATTTTATAATTTATTATTATTATTATTATTATTATTATTATTATTATTATTATTATTATTATTATTATTGGTATTATCATTATAGGCGTTATATATTTTTTTTACATTATTATTACTGTTATTGTTGCTATTATTATTATTGCCATTATCATTATTATTATCATTATTATTATTATTATTATTACTATTGATATTGTTCTTCTTCTTCTTCTTCATCATCATCATCTTCTTCCTCTTCTTTTTCTTCTTCTTCTTCTTCTTTTTCTTTTTCTTTCTTCTGATTTGTTTTTTTTTTTATTATTAACATTATTATATGTATGATTATTATCATTATTACTATCATTATTGGTCTTCTTATTCTTATTCTTATTCTTATTATTCTTATTCTTAATCTTATTCTTCTTATTATTATTATCATCATCATTATTATTAGCATTAATGTTATTATAAATTATGAAAATGGTATTGTTAATGATAATGATAATAATAATAATGATAATAGTCGTAATATTGATAATGATAATAATAATAAAGATAAAAGTTGTCATAAAGATAATGATAATAATAATAATAATGATGATGATAATAATAATAAGGATAATAATAATAATGATAATAATAGTAGTTGTAATGATGATGATGATGATGATGATGATAATAATAATAATGATAAAGATAACAATGATAATGATGATAACAATAATAACAATAACAATAATAAGACTAGTAATAACAAAGAAGATATTAATGATAATTATAACTATCACTATTGTTATTGTTAGAGCATCGGACTCAAGACTGGCACGACGGCAATCGGAGTTCGAAAAAAAAAAGTTATCTTTATCATCATCATAGTACTAACGACAAAGAAAATACTAATGCTAATACTAATGTTAATAATAATGATAATAATGATAATGATGAGACTGATAATTACAATAGTTATGATAACAGTAATAAGAACGGTAACAATAAAGAGGATAGTAATGCTGGTATTCTTATAGTTGTTATCGTTATTATTATTATTATCATTATCATTTTCATAGTTATTATTAACATAGTAATCTTTATCATAGGTATAATATTTTTTTTAAAGAATCGGGGTAAACATGCTAGACACAACATTAAACTTTTTCAATACGGAAACATAACGAAAAAGAAAAGAAAAGAAAAAAGAGAAAATAGAAAGGGAAGGTAAAAGGAGATGAAAGTGTGCTTCATGTAATGCGCATCACGTTGTATTTTAACACCATTGCAATTTTCATGCGACCGTAGTTCTTGTACATTATTCTACATGCTTCACTGAACAAAAAGCATTTGCCACTTCCCTCTAATGTGTTTAGCATTAATAATTGTAATTTCAGCTCTTCTCTCTCTCTCTATCTCTCTCTTGCTCGGTCTCATTCTTTTTCTCTCTTTCTCGCTCTCTCTCTCTCTCTCTCTCTCTCTCTCTCTCTCTCTCTCTCTCTATATATATATATATATATATATATATATATATATATACATGCGTGTGTGTGTGTTTATGTGTGTGTGTGTGTGTGTGTGTGTGTGTGTGTGTGTGTGTGTGTGTGTGTGTGTGTGTGTGTGTGTGTATACACGCACACACACACACACACACACACACACATACACACACGTGATTGTGCGTGTGTGTGTGTGAGCGTATTTAGTATAGGAAAGGAATGTCATGTGCATCAACTCGTTTAATTGCGCACATAACAAGGCATTTTTCAGCGCGCTCTCCTCATCCCAGTCCCGGCTCGCAAATAGTATTTTAAACCCGTTTAGTACGCGCGATACTCATGCATTTCTCTGACCTGCAGCGTAGCCTTCAGTAAAGTAAACGCTGACTTGATTTACTTCCGTTGGGATTTCCATGAATAATTGTTTCAGTGGCGCCTGGGCCCCCGTTACAGGCATGGGCGCTTCCCGTTACAGGCTCTCTCATGGCTGTCAGTCAGTCTGTCTGTCGCTCAGTCTGTCTGTCTGTCTCCCAGACTGTCTGTCTGTATGTATGCTTATCTGTCTCCGTCTCTCACCTTTGTCTCTCCTGTCCTCTCCCTTCTCTCTCTCTCTGTCCATGTCTCTCTCTGTTTCCTATCCCTCCCTGTCTGTCTGTCTGTCTGTCTGTCTATTTGTCTCTTACTTTCTTTCTCTCTTTCTCTCTTTTTTTCCCTTTCTCTCTCTCTCTCTCTCTCTCTCTCTCTCTCTCTCTCTCTCTCTCTCTCTCTCT
>NC_051389.1:28699197-28701697 GCF_015228065.2 Penaeus monodon
AATATATTAAAATTTACACAGAGAAATATTAGACGGAGAAGATAATCGACAAATAAAATAAATTCATGAAGCAAATTAAATCCCCTGATTTTACAGTACAGTAACTTGATAACTGCAGGGAAATACTGGCGCTCCATTAGAATAACGCCCTTTATATTTTCACAGGCTTTTAGATGCATAAAGGCTATGCAGTTTGTGTTGACACTTCTCCGTGCATGAAAGGGCCAAAGAAAACTGCAGTCTATTTATGGAGACGAATTTGCTGTGTACACCATAGCTCGTTTTGCTTATTGTATTTTGACTTATGGTTGACTTTCTTTTGCGTTTTGTTTGTTTGACTACGCAAGTTTTCGATTTTATAGCACTCAGAGTATGGTTAAGACAAATTTGGCATTTCGCTTCCATGTGAAGACCAACAAACAATAGGACATCAGTTAAAAATTTTACTTCAACTTTTCTGGTTAATGACGTCAATCAGAAAAAAAAACCCATCTAGCTGTAAAAAAAATAGACAATTCAAATTTCTTGCCTTGGAATAGACTTATGTAATTATCATAGCATTTGCAGAGTTTAGATTTGAATTTACAAGTCTGTATTGATTTTTATATTATAAAATCTACGGGAATCACTTGCCTAGTTTACACTTACCTGCTCGCTATTTAAATAGATTAAATACCATATTTAATTACTGGAAAATAAATAAAATGTTTAAACATCATAAATCCAATCCTCGAATTCACGTTGATACGTCATTAAACGTGGTCATTATCTCACTCCCTAGCTTTCAACACTTGCAAGTCCCACACGGGAACGGCAGATAAGCTTTTGCAATATTAATCTGCCATACGAGAGTGAAATAAGGGCGCGCATTATTTGGGTTTCTCCTGACTTGTCGCGCATTCGCGTGGACGACACAACATAAAGAAAGTTATTACCCGCATATACATTGCACGGGAGTTCTCCTTTGTTTATCATCTTTTTTTATTTGGAAATGAAGGGGGGGTGGGTAACAGGCATTATAAAGAATAGTTACTATTTCTACCACAAAGGAAGTAATTTTGCCACTTAGACACAGCTAGAGTGACAGCATAGATGGAGACGAATATGGGAGAAGGGAAAGATCAAAGGAAAAGAAGACGAAGAAGGAAAAGGAAGAGAAGGAGAATAAAGGGGAAAAGAAGTAGAAAAAGGTGAGAAAAAGGTGTAAAACCTATACACAAAAGAAATAGGAATGAAGGATCCCAAAAGAAGACTAAACGAGAGAGAAAATAGAAGAGAAAAAGTAACAGAAATAGGAAGCAATGACGGAAAATGAGAAAGAAGAAGGGAAAGAAGAAGAAAAGAGGAAGAAAATGAAAAAAAGGACGGGGAAGAACCATGGAGAAAATAAAAAGAAACGGAGAGAAAGAGAGGAGAAGAAAGAAGGAAAAAAAGAAAACAAATGAGGGAGAATAACAGCGAAAAGGAGAAGAAGAAGAAGCAGAAGAAGACGAAGAAACAGAACTGAGCTGCTTCAATTAAAGCTTGTTTTTATCCTACGGTGGTTATCATTCACAGAGTAAATTAGAATTAATCATCGATGGAGACATATAATCGACCAAATAAAATCCAGAGAAACTCGAATGAATGATAGAAGACGCAGCTTGTCATTCGTTAAGAAACTGCATTCCCCTGGGAGCTGCAATTTTCCTCCGTAGTCAGGATAGATAATGTTAATTATGAGCTGTCAGACTCGGGGTATTTATCATGGGAAGGAGAGACGATGGGGAGGAGGGAGAAAGGGGGCGGGGAGAAGGAAAAGGGAAGCAGGAGAGGATGGAAGAGGGGAGGGAGAGAGGGTGGAGGGGAGGGGAGAGGAAGGGGAGAGGATGGAGGGGAAATGAGGGAGAGAGGGAGAAAGGAGGAGAGAGAATATATGGGGTGGGAAGGGAGGAGGAGAGGGAAAATAAAGGAAAGAGGGGAACGGGGTAGGGGAGAGAAAGGAGGAGAATAGGGGGAGGAAAGGATGGGGGAAAAAGAGGGAGAGGGGGAAGATAAGATAGGGGAGGGGGAAGAGAGGGAAACAGAAAGACAAAGGAGGATAGGATGGGGGTGAAGGGAGGGAGGGAATGGGGAGGAGGAGGCAAAAAGGGAGATGAGAGAGAGGAGAGGACTGGGGGAGGGAAGGGGGAGAAGTAAAAGTGAGTGAAGAGAGAATAAGGGTAAATTAACGTGAGAGAGAGAGGGAAGGGGAGAAAAGATAGAATGACTGGTAGATAGATAGAGAGACGAAGAAAGAGAATAATATGGATGATAATGAAGGTGGGGAGAAGGAAGAGACACTTAGATAAATAGTACAGAGATATGAAGGAAACTGACAAATGGTGTTCAAAATCTACATGAATATATCGACGCAGGGAACATACAAGTAACAAGCGACTGCTTAATATCTCCTGATTACAGTTATAATCAATATTTCATTGTCTCGTGAGACATTCGGTCAGCGGTTTATGAATAATTG
>NC_051389.1:28709197-28714197 GCF_015228065.2 Penaeus monodon
TTGACAGGCCGTGAATATCGCAAGCGGCGCTGCGGCAGGTTCATGATGCTGGCAACAGAGAGATGGGAGGTGAATCCAGGAACATGAACAGCTACAAAGTGCAACAGGAGAAGCTAGCATTATTATTGTCCTTATTATTGTTATTGTTACTATTGTTGTTATCATCATCATCATCTTTATTATTATTATTATTATTATTATTATTATTATTATTATTATTATTATTATTATTATTATTATTATTATTATTATCATTATTATTATACTTGTTATTATTATTATTACCATTGTTATAATTATGATGATCATTATTATTATCATTTTTAAAATATTTTTGTTATTACTGTTATCATTATTATTATTAACATTATTAGCATTATTATTATTATTATTATCATTGTTTTTATTATCATTACCATTGATACAATGATGATGATGATGATAATAACAATGATAATAATAACAATAATAATAATAATGATAACAATAATAATAATGATAATAATAATAATAATAATAATAATGATAATAATAATGACAGCAATAAGTATGATAATAACGATAATAATAATGATATTAATAGTTATTATTTTCATTATTATTTTTGATACACCTAATCACTGCTATTATCATTATCATTATTATATTATTATTATTATTTATTATTATTATTATTATTATTATTATTATTATTATTATTATTATTATTATTATTATTTTTTTTATTTTATTATTATTTTATTATTATTATTATTATTATTATTATTATTATTATTATTATTATTATCAATATTGTTTTATCATTATCATTATTATTGGTGTTGTCATTGTTATTATTATTATTATTATTATCAATAATGTTTTACCATTATCGTTATTATTATTATTCATATTATTATCATTATCATTATCAATTCATTATATATTATTATTCATTATATATATATATTATTATTCTTATTATATCATTATATATATATATTATTATTCTTTATTATTATTATTATATCGTTTTATATATCTTTCTTCTTCTTTGAGGAAGAACACGGCGCTGGCATAGTTAGTCCGTCAGCTTATGCATTGTTATAAACACATTTCTCCTTGGGGCTAGTTTAGAAGGAAGGTGGAGGGGAGGGGAGAAGGGAGAAGAGAAAAGGGGGCTTAAAGAAGAACGGGGGGGGGAGAGGGAGAGAAGAGGAAAGAGAGGGCTCAGTTATTTGTTAGTTATTATCATTATAGCTATCTTTAATATAAATTTGCGTGTGCTACATCCACTCGTCCATCCGTCCGTCCGTTCACAAATTTCGCCTGATCGGAAGGTGAAAACAGCATGAAGATACATCATTTTACAGTAAATTAGATGCATTACGCCCGAAATCCCGAAATCATATTGCATATGACTGCTGAGTTGAAATCGATTCAGTAGCATGAATATTAAAGATTGGCACACACACACACCTACAAGCTTATGCACACACACATACATACGTACATGTACACACACACACACACACACACACACACACACACACACACACACACACACACACACACACACACACACACACACACACACACACACACACACACACACACACACACACACACAACACACACACACACACACACACACACATACATACATACATACACACACACACACTTGCACATACATACATACACTCACGCGCGCATACAGGAGAGAAACAAGGAGACAAGGAAAAGCGGAGGAAGAAGGAAGAAGGAAACAAGAATGAGGCGAGAAGTAGAAAGGGAATGGAAAAAAATGCACAGAGAGAAAAGGTGATGGGGGAGGGAGAAAGAGGGATAAAGGAGAGAGAGAGAGATAGCCTAGAAATGCAAGGGAAGTGGGAGGGTGCATGCGAAGTAGGCCTTAGAATGCGGAATAAGGAATTAGAATAAGGAGAAATTGGGGGTAAGAGGGGTGTTGGAACGTGAGAGAGAATGGCAGAGGGAGAGGGAACGGACGAGGGAGAAGGAAGGGGGTATGAAGAGGGAAGGAAAAGAGAAAAAGGAGAAAAGAGGTAGACGAATTGTTGAATTTCCATTAACATAATTATAATCTTTATTGTTTATTATTATCATTATTATTATTATCATTATTATTATTAATACCGTCATTATTATTTTTTATTATCATTTATGTCATTATCATCCTTCATAGTTCATCATATTTTTAATTATCATCTATATCATTATCATACCACTTTTCATTAGTATTAGTATCATTATTTTCACTATCGTACATACACACACAAAAAGAGAGAGAGAGACAACAGAGAGAGAGAGAGAGAGAGAGAGAGAGAGAGAGAGAGAGAGAGAGAGAGAGAGAGAGAGGAGAGAGAAGGAGAGAGAGAGGGAGAGGGAGAGAGAGAGAGGAGAGAGAGAGAGAGAGGAGGAGAGAAGAGAGAGAGAGAGAGAGGAGAGAGAGGAGGAGAGAGAGGAGAGAGAGAGAGAGAGAGAGAGAGAGAAGAGAGAGAGAGAGAGAGAGAGAGAGAGAGAGAGAGAGAGAGAGAGAGAGAGAGAGAAGAGAGAGAGAGAGAGAGAGAGAGAGAGAGAGAGAGAGAGAGAGAGAGAGAGGGGGGGGGGGGGGGAGGGAATAAGTTATAAAAGAATAGAGAAAGAGAAAGCTCTAACGGGAAGATTAGGGAAGAGAAAGAGAAAGTGAAAGAACTTAAAGCTAATATTTGACTTGATTTGACAAGTTTATTGAGACAAAAGCTTACGTCTCAAAAGGATGAGGTAACGTTGTTATCCTCACCCTTATCTTAATAAGTCCCTATGTGGGCTCACATTTCACATACAAAACAAAGGTATATCAACAAATGAGACACATACACACATCTCATTTCGATCTATCTACTCCAGTGAACAGATATATATGTTATTTTCCTTTCCTTTCCCTGAATTTTTATCTTGTAATCTGCTCTGTGTTCCTCTACATGACCACTCACATTTCTATATTTCATTTCTGTGGCTTTCATTTCTGTGACAACCTCCTCTCCCTGTTTCTGTTCCTCGAGAGAAAGAGAGAGAGAGAGAGAGAGAGAGAGAGAGAGAGAGAGAGAGAGAGAGAGAGAGAGAGAGAGAGAGAGAGAGAGAGAGAGAGAGAGAGAGAGAGAGAGAGAGGAAGAGAGAGGGAATGAGTTATAAAAGAATAGAGAAAGAGAAAGCCTCTAACGGGAATATTAAAGAAGAGAGAGAGAAAGCACTTAAAGCTAATATTCCGTCTTTCAACCGCCATTATCATCCATTCCACGCCACAGAGGCGTAAATGCTACACGGGTGCACGTGTTATCATATCCATTGAAACGCCATTAGAATAGGCAGCGGCCATGAATCAACCCGGATTTAGTGAAGACAATGCGACCAGCTGGCGATACGGGAGCACGAGTTCCGGGTTGTGCTGTGGGCGGATCTCGCTGTTGCCTGACTTCTGAAGCGGGTGTAACAGGGGCGCCGATTCGTTATTTCGTTTTTCGAATGCGTTGCTGTTTGCGGCTTTTGAGACGGAAGAGGGAGGGAAAGAGAAAGAGGAAATTGCGCTGTGGGTGGGCAGTATACGGGCAGTTTCATGCGTTCGTGTTATTTCTCAAAATCATAAGGGCAAATATCACACACACACATATATATACATATATATATATATATATATATATATATATATATATATATATATATATATATATAATATTTATTTATTTATTAATATTTATATTTATATGTGTATGTATGTAACATGGGGGAATAAGAAGGAGTTTATGTCTGTATGTTTTCAGTACATGTGCACATAGATATGTATATATGCGTGTATCTGCTATAAAAAAAAAAATGCAAACCGCCGCAATGCCCAGTGCCAGTTGCCCCCCATCCGGCACAAGTGCAGAGCGGTTGCAGCTTCCGACAATCAAGCTGGTCCTCAGCGCCGAGTCACGCCGGATGGAAGCAGGATGTCACTTCGTATCTACAATGTCTTCGCCTCGAGCGCGGTTCAAGTGCACTCTTGACGTCACTGCTCTCAATCATGATGTCACTGGAAGCTCTGCATTAGCTAGATCAGCTGATAGGATATTTGCCATAAGACGAAAACAAGAACAACAAAAATGAGTGGCTGAAAAAAGGAGATTAACATTTTGTCAACAGTAGTGAACGTTCCCTCGAACGGAGATTAAATATAAACTTGATCACTATATATGTAAATACACCTTTTCACATTTATAAGATGCTTGTAGGCCTAGTCATCTTCCATGTTGTTTTATGATCATAACGATATGTGATATACTGTTCTTACTGATTTGGAGATTTCTGTTCACTTAAATGAGAAAAAGAAAAAAACCCTCTTTGTTCTAACATTTTCCTGAAGCCCCTACGATTTTGTATAAACACACACACACACACACACACACACACACACATTATATATATGTACATACATACAGTACTAATACAGTAATTGAGACCAGCTACCGATATTGTGTTTTTCATCTCCCTTTGAGTTCTGTTCCTGTTTCTGGTTTAACCTCTAATATTACGTGTAAATACATACACTGCCATCACTGATTAAACCTAGCCCGTCTGCCGCGCACCATGAGTCAGGCGGATTTCTCTACTATTGAATTTTATATCCAAGAAACGTGTGTAAGCCAACAGCAGATAGGCCAGAAAGTAGGTGTTTCCAGAGCATCAGTTTGAAAAGTGAAAAATGAAAATGAAACTTAATAATTTGATAACTATGGATCCAATCAAAGAGGAAAGTGCGGAAGAAAGTTTTTCTCCTCTCCCACACGAGATAGAATGCTTGTAAATATGGTTAAAGAAGATTGATCAACGTAGCTAATGAATGAAAGAACTATGGCGCATAAAGTAAGCCCTCTGCAGTCAGAAAAAGTTGAGATGGGATACCGTGCATGCAGGCCAACTAAGGTGCCAAGACTAACCGTAACCTTAACCTGACCAAATGTTTACATGGATTGGACATC
>NC_051389.1:28731697-28734197 GCF_015228065.2 Penaeus monodon
AAATTTTATTAAATAAATTAATAAAATAATATATATATTATATTTATTATGTTATAAAATTGAAAAAGATATCTGTAATTAAACACACACAGATTACAAATTTTATATAGTAAATATTTTACCACAACCCAAAAAACACACAAACACAACACACCACCACCAAAAAACACCACACACACCCCAAAACACACACACACACACACCACCACACACACACACACACAACACCAACACACAAACACACACACACACACACAATAAAAAATTTTAATAAAATATATAAATAAATTTTAATTTTTATATATGTGTGTGTGTGGTGTGTTGTGGGTTGTGTTTGTGGGTATAATATATTGGGTTTTTAATAAAACAATATATTAATATTATTATATATATTATATATATATTAATTTAAATTTATAAAAAAAATCATATAAATAATGATAATACAAATAAATATGTACATATTAAAAATTAAAAATATAATATTAAATATAGATATAAAGGGATATATAAAAATATATAATTAATATAAAATTTATAATATTTATTTTATAAACAATTATAATAATATGGTTTTAAAAGATCGGAAATTTTTTAAGATATATATATAACAAAAAATAATATATAAAGTATTTATTTTATAAAATTAATATTAAAAGCATATTTACAAAAGCAATAATAATATATAAAATATATAAAATTATAAATATATGATATATTATATATATTTTAAAATTTTTATAATTTTTTAAAATATTTTATAATATAATGTTTATATTATCAATACATATAAAATTATTATATATATAATAATAATAATATATTAATATATTATATATATATAATATTATAGAAACAATATAGTAAATAATTATTATATATAAAATACAGGTATATATATTTTCTATTATAATTTTTATATTAAAAATATTTTTATATATATAAAAAATATATAAAAAAAATATATAAATTATATATAATATATATAGATAAACAAATTTTAAAACAAAAAGAATATATAAAAATAAATATATATATAATATAAATTTATTAAAAAAAAAAAATATAAAAAATAATATATAATAATTAATAATAATTTTTATGTATAATATACAAACACACACACACACACAACACACAACACATAATAAAATATTAAAATTTTAAATATATAATATATTTTTAAAAATTTTAATATATATTAAATAAAACCAAAACAAAGAAAAAAAAAAAATATAAAAAAATAAAAATATTTTAAAATTAAATAATTTTTAAAAACAAAATAAAAAAAAAATTTAAAATTTTTAAAATTTAAAATAATTTAATAATTTTAAAAAAAAAATTATGTAAAAATATTTAAAACTAATAAAAATATTAAAATAAAATTTTAATTTAAAAAATTTATAATATATAAAAAATAAATTTTACAAAAAATTAATATATTATTTTTTTTTTTTTTTTTTTTTTTTGGGGGGTTTGTGTGGGTGTGTGTGGTGTGTGTGGTTTTCTTTATAATAATAAATTTTTAATAGGTATGAGTATATAAAATTATGATACCACATACATACAACCTACTCCATACACACACACACACACACACACACACACAACACACCACACACACACAAAAAAACACACAAAATAAAAATATTTATTATATATATAATAAATAATATATATAATAATAATAAATATGTGTGTGTGTTGGGGTATGTATAATATAGGGGGGCGGATATAAAAGCCCCATACATATAAAATTATATATAATATATATAATATATTTAAAAATATTTTATATAGATTTTATAAAATATAGATAAAATATAATTTTTGGGATAGATGAAATAATATAATATGGGATTTTGGGGATATATAATTTTTAATTAAAGATTATATATAAAAAGGAAAAGAGAGATAGGTTATTTTAAAATAATTCTAATATATATATTTTTAAAATAATAAAATATATATAATGGAAATATATAAATAATATTTTATATATAAATATAAAAGATATACCCCAAGATATAATATATTAGAGATATTTGAATTTTATTGGAAAAATTATAAAATATAAATAGAATATAAAATATATAAGATATTAAAAAATATAATATATAATAAAATTATTAAAAGGGATATAATTTTAAAATCACACCCCACAATATAAAAATAAAAATAAAATATATATAAAAAATAAAAAATTTAAAAATATATATTAAAAAAAAAAATATTAAAATAATATATATATAATATATAAAAAACATGGTTTTTTTTAAAACAAACATATAATAATAAATATATATATATATAATTTTATAATTTTAAAAAAAATTAAAAATAAAAAATAAAATAATATATAATACAATTTTAGTTTAAAAATAAGGATATAACAAATACAAGGACTAATATTTTTAAAATAAAAATATATATATATAAAATAAAAGATAAATGATGATTAGATTAAAAAAAAAGAATAAAAAAAAAAAAAAATATAACA
>NC_051389.1:28771697-28774197 GCF_015228065.2 Penaeus monodon
AGAGAGGGAGAGAGAGAGAGAGAGGGAGAGAGAGAGAGAGAGAGAGAGAGAGAGAGAGATTGGAAGGGAGGAAAGATGGGAAAGACAAAAGCAAGAGTGACATATAGACAGGTAAAGGGAGATGAAGGCAGAATGCCAAACAGATATATCGATAGATAGACAGCAAGCATTATATGATAAAAAGACTGTATATCTCTCTGTATCTATCTATCTATCTATCTATCTATCTGTCTATCTATCTATCTATCTATTTATCTATACACTTACACTTACGCAAACACACACACACACACACACACACACACACACACACACACATATGCATACACACACACACACATATATAATATATAATATATATATATATTAATATAATATATAAATAATAATTCATATATATATACACACACACTTACAATACACACACACACACACACACACACACACACACACACATACATACACACCACACACACACACACACACACATACACACACACACACACACACACACACACACATATATAAATATATATATATATATATATATATATATATATATATATATAGATATATATATATATATATATTATATATATATATATATATATATATATATATATATATATATATATATATATATATATATATATAATATATATATATATATATATATATATACATATATATATATATATATATATAATATATATATATATATATATATATATATATATATATATATATATATATATATATGTGTGGTGTGTGTGTGTGTGTGTGTGTGTGTGTGTGTGTATGGCATCGGACATATGAGTTGAAGAGAAAAGTGGGAATCACGGCACAGGAACTGAAGGCCATTACTGCACCAAGTGTCTCTTCTTGAATCACATGTCATTGGGATTTACGCTATTCACGCTGTTAGTAGTAGTTGCCTGTAGTATTTATCTTCGTTTTATAATTATTTCTTCAATTTTCTGTGTTTTTCTTGTGCTGGGTGAGAAAACAACACATTTAATATCACGTTTAATTTGAAAGTCACTTGAGAGAAGAGAGGAGAATGATGAGAGACAGAGAGAAAGATAGAGAAAAAGAAAACAATCGAATGAAAGACTGAAAATAGAAGATATAATAAGACAAGAAAGCTGAAAGTGAGTAATGAAGAAAGTAGCGAAGAGAAGACTAAGTAGAAAGTTAGATAGATAGATAAAAGAAAAAGACGAATGAAAGAGGGTAGTATAAAAAAAGATAAAGTACAGGAAGCAAAAAAAAAAAAAAAAGGGCCAAATCGTCGTGGTCTCTTCTCTCTCTACTTTCCTTCGACGAGCCATGCTCGGTTTCCCTTTGTCATTTCTGACCCCACCGCGCTGCTCCGTTCTCAACGTCATTTCAACATCAAACATTTACATTCACACACACTGCGTCAAATACCTTGCAAATATCCCGCCATTCTCCGTCGCTGAATTACGTCATCTTCTCTTACTCTTCCCCCGCTGACGTCATTAACACGCCCCCCCCCCACCTTGTGAACAGCTGCTTCCCTTCCTTCCCTTGGACCCCTCCCACCCCCGGGCTCCCAAGCCTGAAGCGGCAGTACGTCATGCTCAGCCCCCCCTCTCCCTTTCCCTTCTCCCTGTCTGAATCATTACGCCCGCACGCCCTCAACTTTTACAATCCTTGCGAAGAACTGACGGATTTTCAGAAGATTCAGATGTTGCGTCATTCGTCACATTTCAACGCAGATTTCATTCATAATGTCACTGCCTATTATTTTTCCCAGGGGTAATTCCTGCACCGGGCAAAACATTGTCGATATGGTGATAGGATCATGGTGGTGATAACATAAATGACACTATCATTGCTGAAGTCAGTGACACTGATTACATATCAGCAATACTTAATCATTGTGGTTACCTAGAATATAAGAATGGTATTACTGATAACTGAAATAAAGAAAATCAGGATTATTATTATACATAGATAGATTGATGCGTGCGCGCTATCTATTTTCCCCATCATAATATATAACGAGAGTGAAGTGGACGAAAGAGAGTGTAGAGAACAGAGAAAAAAGAAAAGGGTGATGAAAAATTCCCAGAATCACCCTCAGCAAAGAGCATCAATATTGTGCAGGGGCATAATGGCTACAGTGCGTGGACGGAAGGAACCCTTTTTTATCGTAACCAGATAGTGCGTCTCTCCCTACCCGTTTTCCATTTTTTGTTCTCTCTCTTTTAGATAATTCATCATAGTTTTATACCAGTTGATGCTAACTCTCGCCTTTTCTGTATGTCCTCTCTCGCGTGTCTTTAAATAACCCCTCATTTCTCTTTCTCAATATGCTGCCTTTTTGCATGTCATTCATAAAATTTTACTCGACATGACTTTAAACTTACCTCCAAGAAAATGGGAAAATGTTTTGATTATATGGTGTCTCATTGTCGTGAGCATCGTTCTCGCTTTTCTTGTTATCAATCTCATTTCTTGTAAAAATAAAACA
>NC_051389.1:28784197-28786697 GCF_015228065.2 Penaeus monodon
GGGGGGTGCAAAATACTCCATGATCTTTAGCTTAACTGCTAATCTCTTTAATTAACAAACTAGTGTAGTCTCTCATAAAGTGACATCTTCTGTAAAGCTCTATGCAATATCGACGTTAAAAACCGAGACGCGTTTGTCTGCTGTCATTGCACACACACACTGTACACGGCTTTTGTTTGACGTGTTGACAAAGGGACGAGAGAAGAGGTCTAGGGCGCTCCTGCCGCTTGTCGTTCGCCTCCCTCGCTTCGCCAAATAGTTCCCGTTTCCTTCAAAACACAAGACATTTAGAAAGTTAGTGAACAATACCGAACTACTTAAAAGAAAAGATTAAACTCTGACTTCGAGTTTCGACTTCTGATTGGAAAAGCAAATCTGCATCACGTGCATGTTATCTTTATGTGTAAGTGATTAGATGTAATGTGTAAGTGATTGGATATATAATGGTGGATAGATAGTGAATTCGTTGATTCGATGATTTCGCCATAGCTGGCGCAGTGAGCCGCAGTGAATGTGCTTCCCTCTTCCCGGAAAGCCCAGTGACCTACAAAGCCAGTGATTGAGTTTCGAATATTGTAAAGGACACTGAAGCCACTTTTCAGCAAAAGCACTGGCTTGTTTTACTCATGAGGTGAATGATCAGTGTTGGCCTTTTAAGTGTGTCCGAGCTGTGATGAGCGCATAAGTCTGTGAATACATACTGTGTTGGTGAATGCTCGTACCGTAGCGTTCTTAGGTACAATGTGTAAGTGACTGGATATCATTATACTTGACAGAAATGTTTATTAAGATAACTCTGTGTTGCAAAAGGAGACGGCCTAATTGTTTATGAAGTGTTTTCAGCAAGCTTTAGCTCCGTCAGGTTTCGGAGGGGGCAGTGACCTCTTACTTTGGTCTATTTATTTCATTTCATTTCATTTATATATCTATTTTTAGTTACTATACTTAGACCTCTTTCCACCTAATCTTGGTTTGTAAAATCTTCTGTGGAAGGAAATGGAACTACAACCGCATGCACACGCACACACACACACACACACACACACACACACACACACACACACACACACACACACACACACACACACACACACACACACACACACACACACACACACACACACACACATGCAGACATACACACACACACACACGCACACGCACACACACACACACACACACACACACACACACACACACACACACACACACACACACACACACACACACACACATATTCACACACATATATGCACACATATATGCATACGCCTATACAGACGCATCTGCACACATAAACACACACACACACACACACACACACACACACTCACACACACACACACACACGCATATATTCACACACATATAAAATGCACATATATATATATCACCTATACACATGCGTCTGCACACATAAACGCAGACAAATGTGCATACATATGCGCGCGCACACACACACACGCGCGCGCATATATGCACATACATATTTGCACACATACATGCACACACATATTTGCACACATACATGCACACACACACACACACACACACACACACACACACACACACACACACACACACACACACACACACACACACACACACACACACACACACACACACACACACACACACACACACACACACAATCACTCCATCTATTAAATCAGTAATCAATATATCTCTACCTACCTTCTATTTATTCATATTATTTAAATTGCATATGTACTATTCACTTAGATTAGTGAATAAATGAAGTTGAGATTCTTTTTTTCCTCCTTAAGACGCTGGCCGAGAAGTGATAGTCTTTTCCGCCTCAGAGGAACTAGGACATGGCCAAAACTGCTCCCCAGACAATATTTTTTAAACCTTTCATGTGTCGTGGAGATTAATCGTGAACCATGTGGAAAGGTAGCGACAACAACAACAACAGCAAAATATATATAGATATAATCAAAACAAACGGTTAAGAAAGGGAAAACAAGAGAATATAGATAGACTGAAATCAAACGGCCCAGAAAAAAAAGTAAACAGAAATAGATTAGGAAAATATAACACACCGTTCAGAAAGGCCAACAAGAAACAAAAACAAAGAAAAACAGGTACATAAAGGGGGAAGAAAAGTGTGTACAGTGAGGGACGCCCTAAGACCAAGGAAAAGCATTAGGTCTTAATCCCAACTTCCGAAGACAATCGGAGACACTCGAAGACACCCTGGCTTTACCGGCGATTGTGAGAGACTCCTTAAAACTCTCGCTCATTACTGCTTCCTGAGGAAATGCAGTGTTTGTATAAGATCAAGTAAATGGCCATTAAGATCATGTGAGGGCGCAAGAGAGAGAGAGAGAGAGGAGAGAGAGAGAGAGAGAGAGAGAGAGAGAGAGAGAGAGAGAGAGAGAGAGAGAGAGAGAGAGAGAGAGAGGAGAGAGAGAGAGAGAGAGAGAGAGAGAGAGAGAGAGAGAGAGAGAGAGAGAGAGAGAGGAGAGAGAGGGGGGGG
>NC_051389.1:28801697-28804197 GCF_015228065.2 Penaeus monodon
AGACGGGACGGGACGGGACTGGACAGACAGGTAGACAGTAACAGGACATCGAGAAAAAAAGGAAGAAAAAGAGGAGAGAGAGAGAGAGAAAATGGAGAGAGAGAAGAGAAGAGAGAGGAGAGAGAGAGGAGAGAAGAGAGAGAGAGAGAGAAGAGAGAGAGATGAGAAAAGGTATAGAGAGAGAAGAGAGAGAGAGAAGAGAGAGAGAGAGGAGAGAGAAGAGAGAGAGAGAGAGAGTAGAGGACAGAGAGAGAGAGAAGAGGAGTAGAGAGAAGAGAGAGAGAGAGGAGAGAGAAGGAGAGAGAGAGAGAAAGAGAGGGAGATGAGGAAGAGAGGGGGGAGAGGAGGGGAAAAGAGAGAGAGAGAGAGAGAGAAGAGAGGAGAAGAGAGCGAGGGAAGAGAGGAGGAGAGAGAGAGAGAGAGAGAGAGAGCTCTGTGAACTGTCAAATACCCAGTCGTTTAAAATAACTACCATCCAGTCACCAGTTTTCCTTACAATCTCTTCATGCGCATTCTTGTGTTGCAGTAAATCTATTTATATCTTTAATTTTGCTTTCTCGCCTTTTCATCTCTCTGGAAAAAAGAAACAGGAGGAGGCGTGGGACAATAGAAATGCCACAAATTAAAGAACGATTCAAACAAAAGACTTGGTTAAGAATCGTGCAATGGACTGATTCTAAAAGTAATATGATGAATAAGATAATAACTCCAAGATATTAACTTGTTTTAAAGTTATACCACTTATGCGTGGGAATGTCTCCCTTCTCTCTCTCTCCTTTCTCTCTCTCTCTCTCTCTCTCTCCCTCCCTCCCTCTCTCTCTCTCTCTCTCTCTCTCTCTCTCTCTCTCTCTCTCACTCTCTCTATCTCTCTTTCTCTCTCTCTCTCGCTGTCGGTCTATCTTTCTTCTATCTTTCTATTTCTACCTATTTATTTATCTATTTATCTGCCTATCTACTTATATATCTATACATCCATCTTCCTCTCCACCTATCTATCTCTTTATCTATCTATTTATCTATCTCTATTCCTATCTCTACTTCTATTCTCTCACTCTGGCATTCTGTCTCTATCTATCTTTCTTTCTATCTACCTCCTGCCTATCTACCTACCTTCCTATCTATCTATCTATCTGTCTATATATCACCATCTTCCTCTTTTCCTCTCTCTCTTTCTCTCTCTCTCTCTCTCTCTCTCTCTCTCTCTCTATTTATCTCTCTCTCTCTATCTATCTAATATATATACACACACATATATATATTTAGATAGATATAGATAGATAGATAGATAGATAGATAGATAGATAAATTTTCTTTCTCTCTCTCTCTCTCTCTCTCTCTCTCCCTCCCTCCCTTCCTCTCCCTCCCTTCCTCTCCCCCCCTCTCTCTCTCTCTCTCTCTCTCTTATCTTAGAGAACACCAAACACGCTGAAAGGCGGACAAATACAGAGAAAAAACACAGAATAGGTGGTGGAAGGCGGAGGGGGAGCAGGCGAAAACGGCGAGGAGACAGCGAGAGAAAATGATCGAAAAAGTGCAGGGCTTAAGACGTGACCAGAAGTTCAAATGCAATACAGCTTAAATGAAGGATATGAGGAAGAAAAGAGGGAGAGAAGAATGTGAGATAAAGCAGTCGCGGGTTTTAGTCAGTGACAAGGATAAGCAATAATGAAGAAGAGAGAAAGAAGAGAAGCAAGAAGGAAATGAATAGGAATAAAGGAAAGCAAGAGTGAAATGAAGATGGAAGAAGGATACAGAGAAAGAAATGAACGTGCAGCAAGGAAAAGAAGAACGAAATGATCCTGAATGAATAATAATGAGAGGGTGCTCATGCCAGTGTCAAAGTATAGAACCATCATTCTCCATCAGCCATTAGAAAAACTGCCGGCACTTTTGTTTGTGTTCTGGTAATTATTTTGAAAACAATTACCAGGACACAGAAATGAGACTGAAATACGGAAGTAGTGGCGGCTTTGCTATAAAAGTAATTATATGAAAAAAACAGGAATAACAGTGATGATGGTGGTGGTAATAACGATGATAAAATACAATAATGAAGAAAATTATTATAATCACAAAATGATAGCTCTAGTAATAGTATTAATAGTAATAGTAGTGGTAGTAGCAGCAGCAGTAGGTGTAATGATTATAAAAGTAAAATGAAAATAAGATGATCATAACAATGATAATAATAATAAAATTAAATATATGCATAAAGAACACACACTTTGCAGCAACTGAAAATCGATCCAAAACATATCGTAAAATGCTGTTGCACGAATGGAGAGTAAATAACCTTAAAGAAAGAAAAGGGTTTTGCAATTACCTCTTGTTACTGGAAACTCCATTTTTCTCTCATTTCTTCTAAAACGCGTTTCCTTTGTTTTGAATATTTCATCAGGCGCTGCGTTGACGATGTGGGCCCCTCTCTGTTGTTTTTCTTTCCTTGTTTGTTTTTGTCGACGTGACTTTTTTCATTCATTTTTTCTCGGAATCTTGTGTG
>NC_051389.1:28821697-28824197 GCF_015228065.2 Penaeus monodon
ACAGTGCGATTTATACTTTTATTCGTTCTGGTTTTCATCTATTTCGTTACATTTTGCATAATTTCTTTACGCTTTATTTTTGTTTCATTCCATGAAGGGTTTTTCATTTCCTCTCATTTCTTTCATCTTCTGCCATTTTCTTTTTAGTTTTGACTTATCATAATGATTATCATTTGTACTTTTTTTCTTTTTTGTTTTCCACTCGTGACTCGCTTTCTTTCCTCTTTCCTTATTCTCATTTCTCTTTTCCCTTCCTTCTCATTTTCTTTACCTAATATTATACACTTTTCTTCTCCTCTTAAGTTTTCATTTCTCTCATTATTCCTTTCTATTCTTTTATATTTTCATTGTTCGACCTTTCCTTCTTGGGGAAAGTATCACTCTCTTTGTGAGTTATTGCGCCTTATCTATTTTATTCTTTATTAGTTATTATTATTATCTTATTGTTATTATTATTCATTTATTATTATTATTATTATATTATTATTATTATTATTTTATTATTATTATTATTATATTATTATATTTATATTATATTATTATTATTATTATCATTATTATTATTATTTATTATTATCATTATTATATCATCATTATATTATTATTATTATTATTATTATCTTTATTATTATTATTATTATTATCATTATCATTGTTATTATTACCATTATTAGTAACAGCATCATAATTATTCTCATCACTATAACCATTATTATCATTATTATTATCATTATTATTATCATCATCATTTCATTATTATTATTATTATTATTATTATTATTATTATTATTATTATTATTTTTATTGTCATTATTATTATTGTTGTTGTTGTTATTGTTGTCATTATTATATATTATTATTATTATTATTACTAATATTAACTAATAGTAGTAGTATCAGTATTACCAATATCATTTGTTATTCAATTTATTCTCATTTATCATCATCTTTTACGCATGGAACGAAATTTAGTGGAGGAAAAGAGGAGGAAAAAGAAATGGGAAAAGATACAATAATTACCTGTAATGATTATTATGATAATAAAAAGAAAAAAAAAAAAAACAAAAGAACGTAAAAAAAAATAAGAAAAAAGGTAAAAAAAAAAAAAAAAAACACTAACGTATAAAAGAAGACGAACGATAAGAAACACACCTAAATACCGCAAGAAGAACAGCTAAAATACCGAGGAACAGAACTGAACGAGAGAACGTTCAGCCGCGGAAGGATTCGCAGCCAAAAGGATCGAAAATTTAAGCTTCTTCGCGTCGCCCTCTGGCCTCGAGCTCATTATCCATCCATCCATCACCTTAATTGGAAAGGAGAGCGATATAATGGTAGATAGATGCGCGGATAAATGGTAGATAGATAAAGGGGGAGAAGGGGGTGGGGGAAGGGAGAGGGAAGGGAGGAGGGGGAAGGAAGAGGGAGAGGGGAGGGAGAAGGAGGTGAGAAAGAGAGAGAATGAGAGAAAAAGTAAAAAAATATATATATATACATACACACACACACACACACACACATATAGTATATATATATATATATATATATATATATATATATATATATATATATATATATATATATATAGACACACACACACATCTACACATCCCCACAAAACCCAAAATACTCACATACACATAATCTCGAAACCCAACCTACCACCCCTCCCCCCACCCCCTTCCCTCTGCCCTCCCTCCCTCGTTTATCTCCCCCGCGACCCCCCCCCCCCCCGGCGTTCCATTCCCGCCGGACACTGTCGGTTACGGGCTGGCTACGAGCGGCTCGAGCGAATCCGGCCGCCCATTTGCCCCCAAGCCAGGCGGGAGATTTCTGTCTCTCCCCGTCGCTTGGTCTCTCTCTCTCTCTCTCTCTCTCTCTCTCTCTCTCTCTCTCTCTCTCTCTCTCTCTCTCTCTCTCTCTCTCTCTCTCTCTCTCTCCCTCGCTGTTCTCTCGGTTCTTTTGTTTACTGTTGTGTTTCATTACTGTTTGTTTTCTTTCTCTGCGTCGCTCGTTCCCTTTTTCCTTTTCTCTCTCTAACTTGCTCCTCTTTCGGTTCTTTTGTATTGCTTATTTTCTTTCTCTTCCCCGCTCGTTCTCTTTTCCTTTCTCTCTATGTCTTATTCTTATTTCGCTTCTCTTGTATTTTTGCTTTCTCTCTCTTCCTCGCCCGTACTCTGTTCTTCTGGTTTTCTTGCATTATTATTTTTCCTCCTTCCGTCGCTTGCTCTCCTCCGTATTTCCTCTCTATCTTCTATTTCCTTCTCTCTACTTATTCTCTCTCTTATTCTCTCGTTCAAGATCTCTCTACTTTCCTCCTTCTCTTTCTTTCTATCGTTTATCTTATTTTCGTTCTCATTCTCTCGCTCAAAACTCCTTACTTCATTTCTTCTTCTTTGCTTCTTTCTCTCCACTTCTTTTTAACTCCAATGTTTACTTTATTCTCTCCCATTCTTTCGCTCAACATCCTTTTCCTTTCCCCTCTCTCTCTCTCTCTCTC
>NC_051389.1:28836697-28851697 GCF_015228065.2 Penaeus monodon
ACAAAAAGAGGAAAGAGAACGTTAACCGTTATGATAAAAGTTTTTACGACTTTATATTCTCCAGTGAGCTCTCAGGGATACTGTAACAGACTATACATTTCTCCTAGACATTATATATATATATATATATATATATATATATATATATATATATATATATATATATATATATATATATATATGCACACACACACACAAACACACACACACAAACGCACACACCACACACACACACACACACACACACACACACACACACACACACACACCACACACACACACACACACAATTATATATATATATATATATATATATATATATATATATATATATATATATAGTATATATATATATATATATATATATATATATATATATATATATATATATGTGTGTGTGTGTGTGTGTGTGTGTGTGTGTGTGTGTGTGTGTGTGTGTGTGTGTGTGTGTGTGTGTATAATACACACACACACACACACATTCTTATTGTGGATGTTTTCTTTTTATCTTTGGTACACGTTATTGTGTTTGTGTTCATATGTCTAAATATATATATATATATATATATATATATATATATATATATAGAAAGAGAGAGACACACACACACACACACACACACACACACACACACACACACACACACACACACACACACACACACACACACACACACACACACACACACAACACACACACACACACACAATACATATATATATATATATATATATATATATATATATATATATATATATATATATATGTATATATATATGTATATACATACACACACATATATGTATACATATGTTTTATTATATATATATATATATATATAATTTATATATATATATATTATATATATATATATATATATTATAATATTATGTATATATAAATATATTATATAATATATATATAAATATAAAAGTATAATTATTGCATGTATGTGTAAGTACAAGTATTATGTATATACACAAATATCGTTCCTCTTAAAGAAACTGGATCCTGCAGCACATACTTGAGGAGAGCCGTAAACTAGAAATTATTGCATGTTGCAAACCGTAGGGTTTTGCAGATAGCCAGCGGCTCGTAAAACAAAAGGCGATGCAAGCTTCTCCGCCGGAATGCTGATGCTGATGCACTCCGGCTCAGCCATTCAGGCGGCGGCGGCGAGGCGCAAAGTTAAGGCAAAAAGACAAGCAAAACACAACAGAAATCAGTAAAACGAGAAAAATTGAGGAAGAGTAAAGGAAAGAAAATAGATATATGTCATATATCACCGATGGTTATGGGAGCGGTATAGATACGCACACAGAAACACACATACTTATCTAGCTTTCTATCAACCTGTAAACACACAGTGTATATATATATAATATATATATATATATATATATATATATATATATATATATATATATATATATTATATATATATATATATGTATAATATATATATATATATATATATATATATATATATTATATAATATATATATATATACATATATATATATATATATATATATATATATATATATATATATATATATATAATCATTATTTTATTATCATTATTATCATTATTATTGTTGTTGTTGTTGTTGTTGTTGTTATTATTATTTTTATTTTCATTTTTATTATAATTATTATCATTGTTAGTAGTAGTAGTAATATTACTGTTGTTGGTAGTATCACTATAATCATTATTATTATTGTTATCATTATTTTCATTACCATCATCATTATCATTATCGTTACTCTAATTATTATCGATGGTATTATGATAATGTATCAATATTATCATCATTATCATCATTAGCAATACCATCATGATCATTATTCTTATCACTGTTTTTATCGTTATCATTTTATTGTCATCATCATCATCATAATAATAATATCATTAGTAGTAGTAGAAGTAATGCTGTTACTGGTATTACTAGTATCATTACTGATAGTTGTACTGGCAGTTGTAACACTGTTATGATTATTATTATCATTGACGATATTATCATCGCCGTTGATATCAGAGTTATCATTATTATCACTTCCATTATTAATTATTATTAATCACTATTATCATTTTATTATTACAGATCGTCTTAAATACGGTGATAAGACATGCAGCCAACTCAAAGTACTATTTGTAATGTTATAGTTACTGTTTATGGTTGCAGTAATGAAAATTCTACAAAACAATAAATGCTATTTGCGACACTGACCTTGGCTACAAGGCAGCTACGGCACAGATCTACATAAAATCAGAATGGGTTCCTAAAATTTTTGATTCCGTAAAAGGATTTCGACATAACACAGTCTGCACGAGCCTGAGTTAGATATGAAAGTCATATAATTCTGCTTAGGGTGAAATACAGACACACACACGTGCACGCGCATGCGCATATGCAAGCTCACACACACACACACGTGCACGCGCATGCGCATATGCAAGCTCACACACACACACACACACACACACACACACACACACACACACACACACACATACACACACACACACACACACACACACCATACACACACAACTCCACAGATTCTGATTTTAAAAACCAGTGAATACGGCGTCTATCTCTGTCTTTGTCAAACTTTTGCAACTGATGCGAAAAGTTTTTAATTGTGTTTATTAATCCTTATCATTGTCCTTTAACAGCTTTGTCCCAGACCCTTCTGTCGTCGACTGGTTCCAATACGTGTCGCTTTCTGTCCTCTCCATTTCCTAGTTTATCCTCCCCTATCTCTCCATTCTGTATTTTCCATTCTTCTCCTTCCACCTTCACTTGGGTCTTCCCTGTTTTGCCTCTTCCTGGTATCCTCACTTCCCCTCCTCCTCAACATCCCCGTTTCCTTCCTCTCATACGTGTCTCTTTCTTTGTCCTTCTCTCTTTCCTAGTTTATCCTCCCTTTATCTCCCCATTCTGTTTTCTCCATTCTTCTCCTTCCATCTTCACTGTTTTGCCTCTTCTTGGTATCCTCACTTCCCCTCCTCCTCAACATCCCCTTTTCCTTCCTTTCATTCACATTCCCTCTTTCTACCGAGCCGCCAGACATCCCGCATCGCACAGCAGTACTGGTTCTATCTTTTCTATCTTTGTTCATTTCATTTACCATCTCTCACTGCATTGTATTTCCATTTCTATACATGCTATCCCTTATATAAACTGTTTACTTAGTTATTAATCCGAATCTGTTCGCGCCTCCAGTCTCTTTACGCTTCGTCTGAGCCGCTGATTGGCTCGGCCGTCCAACCAATCAGCAAGTCAGGAGTTGCGTGAAGGTTCTAAACTTAAAGTTTACGGATATGGTTATTACTCTAAAATTAATATATAGGATTGTAATCCTCCACCTCGGGCGAGCAATGCACCACTCTGTTTCATGTGTGCGTGTGTGTGTGTGTGTGTGTGTGTGTGTGTGTGTGTGTGTGTGTGTGTGTGTGTGTGTGTGTGTGTGTGTGTGTGTGTGTGCCTGTGTGTGTGTGTATTATACATACATATATATATGTAAATGTATATATATATATATATATATATATATATATATATATATATATATATATATATGTGTGTGTGTGTGTGTGTGTGTGTGTGTGTGTGTGTGTGTACACACACACACACACACACACACACACACACCACACACACACACACACACACACACACACACACATATATAATATATATATATATATATATATATATATATATATATATATATATATATATTATATTACAGACCATAAATAAACTATAAACAGTATTCATACCCATAGCTATATCTATAAGGACTTCAGAAAAATAAATTTTAGGGAATGTGAAGTTGCTCGTGAGCGAGCAGTCGTTTTGTCCGCAGTCAAAAGCGAATTCGGGCGGGTGGCGCTCGGTCAGGGGAACCTCACAGTACCTGTTCATGGATTTTCTTGACTGTCGCGTCGCGTGACACCTTTTTCCTTCCATAGAGTTCGTGCCGCGTGTGTGTATCAATCACGCAACCCTCCTTCCTGCGGCGGTATTCAAGGGGTTAAACTCATGCCTCGTAATCGCGTTCTTCGACTTACGTGTACTTTTACCCCAAACTTTTGCGGCATCAATGCGACCTTATGGGCCAAATTGATAATGGGGCGAATGGACGCAAATGACACCTTGAGAAGACAAGGTTTAGGACAGCACGTCTTGGCTGACCGTAATTTATTAAATCTCATGATGAATATTTATCTCGTTATAATAACCTCCCTTGACCTATGGGAAACGACCATCGACGGCCGTAAATTGGCAAGTCTAGCAATAATCTATCAAACCTCTGACAATACAAACAATTATCGAGAGAATGGCAGCACAGACTGCCTTTACGATGTTTGTATGAGGTGAGCGCTCGAAGGAAATGGGTGGAGAGAAGGCACGCCAAAAAAATTGTTTTGGCAACAACGGCAATAGAAAAGTTTTTTTTTGTTGGTACCGGGCACTCGCAGGTGCATGTCCGTGGCAGGTAATTAGGATGTACTGAAAACAAGAGGGAAGGGTGCATTGCAATGAGGACGGGAATTGCAAACAAAGGACTGAAGAAGAAAGATGATTTAAAATGAAAGAGAAAGCTGTTTAAACTTTTTCTTGAAAATAAAGAAAATGGAAGTACAGAGAAGGGAGCCGAGTACGTGACTGTATGGCATATGTCAGTTGTGCGTAATATCTGTGTAACGTATTGGGAAGTTAACGCCACATGATTGCACATACGGGATTGCAACATTGCCGAGAGCGTCATCCAATAATAAATAAAAAACGGACGGGAATAAATGAACCTCTGTACTAAGCACTTAGTATCGACCTGCAACGATTAGTTTTTATTATCTCTTGCAATTCTATGTAGTTAGAAAAATATCATACACTCATATGTAGATATATGTACATAAGAAGGCAAACAAACAACTCACAGCTATTAACTTACACACAAGGTCAGTCACTGATATTCACACGCGCAAATAGACAGCCACTGAGACAGACACACCCAGTGCCCTCACTACACACACACACACACACGTACACACACACACACACACACACACACACACACACACACACACACACACAGACACACACACACACACATCATTTTTTTCCTGCATATTTTCATCCAGTTATGACTACTTCAAGTCGTTCTTATTTCTGAAAATCTGGGTCGTCAAAACGTGGTGTCGCAGTCGTCGTCCTTCTTCCCAGCAACATTGCCAGCATTGACCTAGCCCATTACAGCAACCATGAAAGTAACATGAGCTAGCAACTACAGCACCATAGTAACGCGGCCATCGATCGAGCATGGTACAATGCCAGTAGATCGTGCACGGTGTAGCTAGTTAACGACTCGCCTCGTCAGCCAACGCACAAAAAAATTATTATTTTTCTTTCCTTTTTTCTGCTAGCGAGAAAATTAAATCGTGTGAGTGACGCGAGATAGACAGAAGTAGGATAGATAGAACGATAATGATTTGAGAGAAGGAACAAGAGGGAACTCGGATGAGTAAAAGTATGTGTATGATATAGAATATGATCAAAGAGAATAAGTAAACTGAAAATGCAAAAAAGGAAAAAAAATGATAACAACACCGGAAAATGCTTACAGATCAGATAGGAGAGACAAAAGAGAACGTCAGTATGTTTATTTTATTTGAATTGACTGCAGTCAATTGTTCCCCAAGGAAAAGAATAATAAGAGAGAATAAACAGCGATATGGAATAAAGATATTGTTCTGAAAAGTCAAGAAGGAATGATATAATTGTCCGTCCAAGTGAAAGGAGGTAATAAAGTCAATCTGTTAATACAATAAACACTCAAGATTACTGCACAGTGCCCGGAAAAGCAAGACAAAAAGAGCGCTGCAAAACGGCAGGAAGGAAAGCAGGCAAGCGGCAAGTAGGCAGGCAGGCAAGCAGACGAGCAGTCATGGTGTGTCTGGCACCTGAAAACGCAATCATGGACCGGTTGACGTGACCTGAAAGTCTACGAAATCTTTGCGTTCATCTATCGGGGCGAGGGAGGGAAGGGGGGAGGGAGGGAGGGAGGGAAGGACGGAGGGAGGGAGGGAGGGAGGGAAGGGCGGAGGGAAGGAGGGAGGGAAGGGCGGAGGGAGGGAGGGAGGAAAGGACGGAGGGAGGAGGGAGGGAAGGAAGGGGGGAGGGAGAGGAGGGGAGGAGGAAGGCGAGGAGAGAGGGAGGGAAGGGGGAGGGAGAAGAGGGAGGGAAGGAGAGGAGGGAGGAGAGGAGGGAAGAGAGGAAGTGGAAGGGGGAGGAAAGAGAGGAAAGAGAGAGAGAAGAAGGAGAGAGGGAGGGAGGAAGGAGAGAGAGAGGAGGATGGAAAGAGAGAGAGTGAGAAGGACTGAAGGACAAAGAGAGGGAGGGAAGGATTTAGAGAAAGAGAGGGAGGGAAGGAAGGAGAGAGAGAAGCAGACATAGATATAGGGGAGGAGAAATGGAGCGAGGGAAGTAAACAAGGGAGGGAGGGAAGACGGGAGAGGAGAAAGAGGAGAGGGAAGAGAAGAAAGAAGGAGAAAGATGAGAAGAGAGGAGGGAAGGAAAGTGAAGAAAGCAGATGTGGAGGGAGGCGGACGGGGGGGGGAGGGAGAAGAGGAGATGGAGAGAGAGGAGAAAGGGCAGCGAGCGATAAATCAAAATCCCGGGGATTCCTGTCGCTATCTTCGCCCTCTTTTCCTTCGCTCTCTCGGATTTTTAGTTTTCATCCTCGCCATTTTCTCTCCTCCACACCATCGTCTTTAACATGACTGTCATCGTCCCTGTCACCACCACCATCCACCATCACCGCCACCAATATCGTACCATCACAACAGTCACAACTCTCATTATCACACTTTTCTCTTCCTTACTACGACTCTCTCTCATTTTTCCTCTCTCTTTCTTGATATTTAAGACAACTTCTTCTCTAAATCAGCAATGACAGAGAGACTGCCAAAGCAAGCGTAAACGACAGACAGGAGGAGAAGCGGAATCAGACAGATGGCTAGATAGAGAGAGGATGATATGTTCGTGGCCAGCCATGACAGACAGAAGCCAGGAATTTGAGGCAGTCAGAGGAAAGAGAGACTGTCTGTCACTCTGATTGTTACTCTCTCTTTCTCTTTCTCTCTCTCTTGCTTTCTCTCTCTCTCTCTCTCTCTCTCTCTCTCTCTCTCTCTCTTTATTCTATATATATATATATTATATATATATATCTTATATAATTATATATATATATATATATATTATATACAACCTATTATTTATATATATATATATATATATATATATATATATATATAAATATATATATATATGTATGTCTGACTGCCTTCCAATCTTCCTATTTTCCTTCTCTCTGTCTGTCCCTATGTCTTTGTCTGTCTGTCGATCCCTCCCTATCTCTCTTTCTCCCTTCCTGTTTCTCCCCTCCTCCATCCTTCACTCTCGATTGCTTTTCCTCTCTCTCTCCACCTCCTCTCCGCGGAAGCAGGAAATCAAACCCATAGGAATCCGGGTCAGCCTCGTTGCGTCGACTGGAAGCGCGGCCGTGGATGCGTGACGCCGTAGGTGTGGGCAGAAAGTCGGGAGGGAGTAAAGTTGGGATGGAGAGGGGGGAGGGAGGAGGGAGGGAGGTTAGGGAGGTTAAGAAGGGGAAGGGGAGAGAGAGGAAGGGGAGAGAGAGGAAGAAGGAGAGGGAGGGGAAAAATAAGAGGGGAGCGAAGGGAAGGTCGGGAGGGAGGGCAGGCGACATGTGGTGTAGGAGAATGGGGTAGAGGCGTAGGGGGGAAAGGGGCTTGGCTTATGGAGAATGGGGAGGGGAGGGGGCAGTAGCTTGGCATGGACGGAGAGGCGCTAGACCGTTGTCAAGTCTTGGGTAGGGAAGAAGGAGGCCTATGGATCTATCTATCTACCTATCATTTATCTGTATTTCTGCGTCCGTAGTTCTGCCTATCCTCCTTTCCGCCTATCTTTTTAGACAGGTAGGTAGGGGATGGGAATATAGATACAGAGATATGTGACAGGGTTGGGTTTACAGCTATGCATAGAAGATAAAGGAATGAAAAACATGGCTATAAATAATTGAATAAAGTTAGTTTCAAAAGACAGACATAATAACACACAGGCAGTTATGGAGACAAATCTATGAAGTAACATAAATGAAACCTTACAAGAAATTAAAGCTGAGAAATCTATAGAAAATATGTAACACAAATGCAAAAGAAACACAGGCACAAAAAACAGGGAGCGAGTGAGAAAGAGGAAGAGAGAGAGAGAGAGCGGAAGAGAGCGGAAGAGAGAAGGTGGGCCATTGGGAGGGGCGAGAGCGAGGGCGAGGGGAGCATGTGGTGGGCCCGGGGGGGGGGGGTCGATGCGGACTTGCTGCAGTAACCGGGAACGGTAAGAGCGGAAGAGACGAAAGAAGGGAAGGGAAAATAAACAGAGGAAGAGGAGAAGGAATTAAGATGGAGACTGGGAATGAAAATGGGTGGAAGGAGGAAGTCACTGGTGAGAACTTGCACATCGTTGGTCTTTCGTGTTGCAATTGCATGTGTGCTATCGTCTGGAGCGCCGAGCAAGGGCTTCTGCGTTCGTGCGGCCGGGCAGTAGGGGTGAGGGAAGAGGGGAGAGGGAGGACAGTGGGGGGGACAGCAGAGTTTAGGAGAGGGGCTGGGATGAGAGGGCGGGGGTTCCATAGCCTTACCTCGGCCCACTCTGAAGGGGAGTAAGTGTGTCTGTGTCTGTGCGTTTGAGTGTGCGTTCTCTGGGGAATTTGTACGTAGAAGGATACATGTAGGTTTGAACGTATGAGCCAGTTGTATATACAAAGTCATTACGTACATATGCGTGTTCTCAATCACATACTTTCATGTAAAAGGTTTTAGTAAAATTTAGTAAAATTAGACCATCATGTACACAGTATCCAAATCACCTGTGTTGTACTGCTATAAAATTAAGATACACATTTTCAAAAACCGTTTTCACATATTTTTTACTACCATTGCTTAAAATCTTAAAACACGTTATCGAACGAAGAACGATGTGCAAAAAAATGGATGTATTGAATAAAGTAACATACGCACACGCAAGCATAAACATTTCTACGAAAACACACGCACACGTACAAACACAAACGTGTGTGTGTTTGGTGTACAGTTTATGATATTAATCTGTACACACGTATACATATGCAGCACACACACACACACACACACACACACACACACACACACACACACACACACACACACACACACACACACACACACCCAATAAACTATATATATATATATATATTATATATATTATATATATATATATTATATATATGTGTGTGTGTGTGTGTGTGTGTGTGTGTGTGTGTGTGTGTGTGTGTGTGTGTGTGTGTGGTGTTTGAAAACGGAAACAGCCACAGTAGAAAATGAAACTAAACCGTAACGTTTCGAACTCTTCACGAGTTCCTCTTCAGACGAATAAACCGAAATGGATCCATGGTTCGGTTTATATATATATATATATATATATATATATATATATATATATATATATATATATATATATTATTAATATATATACATATATATATATATATATATATATATATATATATATATATATATATATATATATATATATATATATATATATATACACACACAGACACAAAGACACACACTTACATACAGAGATACATACTGTATATATACCACATATATCTAAAAGGTGTGTTTCCATCCATAAGCAGAAGGTAACACCTGACACCGCACACACGCACACACGCGCGCATGGACGCACACAGGCTTACCCTTGCTTCCTTTGACGTCAACGCTCTAGTGTGTGTGCTGGCTTTATGTGCAGAGAGATTAGGGATTCAGGTATGAACTACTCGCTTGTTTGGCGAGGATGTGTCCCTTTTCTCATCCTATTTGCTGAAGAAGGTTCACCTAATTCACGACCTGGCAAATCGAGTGTGTGACGTCACACCTTTCCGTCGTTTGTCATTGTTATTTGTGCGTCGCGTTTACGGTGTTTTGTGATCTTTTGTAATGAGGCCTGATCTATTCATTTTACAGTCGGCCTACCGAGTTCTCCGTGAAATATAGTAATTAGCGACTCAAACGTAGGGAAATGCATTGTTTTTCCCTTCCCTTTTCTTGTCTTAAGAATTTATTTTTGACATGAAATTAGACTAAAGATACAGATATATTGATGGAGCCACTGATAAAAGCAACCGCTCTGTGCTTTACTGCACTCGGGAAACGAGAGTGAAAGATAAAATCAGTTAGCGGATGCAGGTCGATCCGCACTTTGTTTTGCATTAGTCTCCATAATATATGTCATAGGTTCCAGTACTTTGTAAAAGCTCCATCGCTGGCTATTATACTAATATATTTTATTCATTTACTACCAAAGATATTAATAGATATTACAGGGTTTGAGTTTTCTGTCACATAATGGGCAATTATTATTTTTTCTTCTCCTAAGTGTTCTGCTCACGCTCGTACCATATTTTTTACTTGCACATCTTATCATAATCGATACTTTTTGATGATTATTAAAGGCTTGCGTCTTATCATTTTCTAACATGCCGATAAAATACTTATCTAAACTCTGCTGACCTCACTTGTGTTTTATTTTTTTTTCTATTCTTGGAAAAAAAGAAAAACAAAAAAATAAAAAATAAAAAATAAAAGAGGAAAAAAATATATACTTGAAAATATTTCATCACTACGGCATTTGATGAATTATTGCTTCGAACCAGGATCGCATAAATCACTCACGTTTGATAATATATTGTACTTTCTGCATTCATTAGGTACTTCCTAGTAATTCCTTTTTCATGCCTCAAGGCGTGGGTAACGGAGAGGAAACGAAAATGAAGCAAAACGGAATGACGGGACCTGGGTGTACTTCTTTGGCTAAAAAAATAAAAGATACTGGGAATTGCGACGCAGCAACGTTGGCAAAATGTCTTTTACATCATGCAGGGAAAGAAGAGGAAACTCAGGTGGTACATGCTGAAAGGATTTGCTTTTGAAGGATGTTATTTTACCCAGAATATATCAATTTCTGTTGGAATTTCTTGAAATCTATATCTATATCTTTATCTAGGCATCTATCTATCTATCTATTTTTATGTGTGTATATATCTATATTAATATATATATATATATATATATATATATATATATATATATATATATATACACACACACACACACACACACACACACACACACACACACACACACACACACACACACACACACACACACACACACACACACACACACACACACACACCTACACACACACACACACACATACACACACATATATGTATATATATATATATATATATATATATATATATATATATATATATATATATATATATATAAGTATGCGTGTATACAGTATATAAAGATAGACAGATAAATAGACTGATATTTATAGCTATATTTTTATGTCAACTGGGGGACATTTGTACATGGTGTGTGTATGTGTGTGTATGTGTGTGTGTGTGTGTGTGTGTGCATGTGTGCGTACATGTAAAAAAAAAAAAGAAGAAAAAAAATTCTCAGACACACTTATATTATTATTATATCATATTTCCATGATCTAAAAATATTATTATTTCACACACATTTTATTAACAACACTATTGACAGCAACATAAATCAAAATTGACGAAAAAATAAAGTTACTCTCACTCTGATATAAGAACTAACACTGCCATTTATGAAACAAATCATGAGAACGTGTCCACCTGACGCTTTGTCTTACATAGTTCCTTTTTTACCCCCCCCCCTCCTCTCCTCTTCTCTTTCTAAAGTCCTTGTCCGCTAGATTAATTTTCTCCCTGCAACCAAAACTGAAAAGGAAAAGTGCCGCCGTGATGCCATGACTGTGCACATGACACCCTCTGGCCTAGTGCAGTGCCGGCCACAGTGCCAAAAAAAAACAAGCTGGTCCGGAACTGCAGCGGAAAGTTCCAGTACGGCATGCTATGAGTGCTTGCTTTCATGCTGGGGTTCGTGTGATTGCTGCCTTCTTTGCATGCACTCCAAGCCCTTGGTCATTTCTTGTATCAGGGTCTATATTATGCTTTCCTCATCAGTGTAGGACGGTTTTATTTACAATTTCAGTTTTTGTTCAGTTGCATCATTTTTATATTTGGGCAAACAGTTTGTATTGCATGGATTGGTGTTGCTCATTCCTATCAGGTGGTTCTATTTGGGCTCATATTCCTACATGTTTACGTAGTTCTGTTGTTCTTTTACGCTTGGATTTAGTAAGCATGGTGGCCTTGATTTCGCCATCATACGAATCACCGTGTATTTCGTAAGAAAAAGGGTAAACAAGAACAGACAAGATCTGGTGTGTGTGTGTGTGTGTGTGTGTGTGTGTGTGTGTGTGTGTGTGTGTGTGTGTGTGTGTGTGTGTGTGTGTGTGTGTGTGTCTGTGTGATACATACATATACATATACATATGCACCAGAGATCCTGTAAAGAAGAAACACAGCTGTGCGAGTTCTGTCGTGCTTGGCCTCGAGAGCTTCCTGTTGCTTGAAATTCATCCTTGCCAACGAATGTTAACCATTTATGGCGAATTTTAACTGAACCTTGGCCGTTTAAGGAGATTTTTTATTTCTTTTACAATAGCTTTCCGAAACAATTGTTTAGATAGGGATTGTTTGTTTTTGTATTTATTTATTATCCACTTTTTTAGATCAGCAACATAGAGAATTATGTGGGAAGCCGATTGATATAGCATTATATTTAACGTTGCGAAGCTAATTATGCTTCGATAATTGGAATTATTTGACAATACTCATCATCAAATGAGCTTTATCGCATAACTAGTTTTGCAGGAAATCGTCTTTACAGTGCGCCCAGCCGCTCGGCCAAATGCTCATCTATCCATCTAGCTATCTAGCTATCTACCTATCTGTCTATCTATTTATCCATCCACCTATCTATTTATCTATCTATTCATCTATTCTATCTAATCTGTCTATTCTATCAATCTATCTATCTATCTATCTATCTATCTATCTATCTATCTATCTATCTATCTATCTATCTATCCATTTATATGCTTATGGATGTATATATGGTACTGGAAATCTTCTTGGATGGGGCAGTTGCACTGCACTGCAACATGGCAGTGCAACCTCTGCCTGAGGTTGCACTGCACACTCGGGAACGAATGCACGGAATGGGTAAGAGAATTTTTGTGTTAAGGTGTGAATGGAAGGAAAAGCAAGGAAAGCGATAAAAAATAACCAGGAAATTAGAAACCAGAGAAAAATAAAGGAAATGTGGAGCAACGTGAGCGTCAGCATCCAGAAGGAAGACGTAGAGAGAAGCAAAGCCTTGAGCATAAACGGGAAACCACAGTGATAAAGCTAAGGTCGACTGTATAAACCGCACAGGTGAAATTCCCCTGAAAAGTCGCACCTGCTCACGAACCCACTTGCACGCACTCGGCGTCGCAGAAACAACATCCGGCGCCGCGCCCTTTCACAAAAGCTGGCCGCCTCATCACTAATTCAGCTTTGTTTAAGTGTTCGTAGTTGTCCACTGTTGCTTATGTGTGCGTGTGCGCTGAACACACACACACACACTCACACTCACACACACACACACACACACACGCACGCACGCACGCACGCACGCACGCACGCACGCACACACACACACACACACACACACACACACACACACGCGCGCGCGCGCGCGAGCGCGCGAACGCACATACACGCAAACTAGGATGCACGTGCCCGCCACACTACGCATCAATGTGATTTTCCCCAGTTTTGGCGCAGGAATCCAAGGCTGTGCTGCTGATCCCCAGGACTATTCACTTCCGTCACCCCTCCAATCCCCCCCCCCCCCCACCACTGTCCCATTCACCTTCCATCAGCGCCTCGCGAGCAGGAAAAAAGGACTCTCACAGCGAGAGAAGTTAAAGCGAAACTTCTCTTCCCCCATTAAGTATTTTGGCTGTTGCTTTGGTGTGCTGGAGCCATGACTGCCATTCGGTGATGGCCTTGCATGGCGCGATTCCCCCGCGGCGTTTACTGGTAATTATTTTCGTAATACTGATGTTTTGTTTTTGTTTCTACTGCCTCTAACGCAATCATTTGTTTCCATTAGTTACTGTGTAGATAGGTAATAAGTTCACAAAACAGTAAATGGGATTTATCAATACATGTGTACTTTTTTATTTATTTACTTTTCCATTGCCGTTTTACTGTTCATGTTCAGTTATAACTGCCAGAGTTCGAGTGTATTTAGTGTATTTGCAAAGTGTAAATGACCGGAACAAGTGCTAGAGCGAGGATGAAGGTTCATTGTACCAAAGACATAACAAGTGCGTGTTGAACAAATATCTGCGCAAAGCAAGATGTATAATTGGCTTATCTTAATATCATATCTTCATCTAATTCTCCTGAATATTACACGAAACGCGTCAGTTAAATCTTTTACTCTGTGAAGGTATTCGTTCTCAATCATATCTCGTCCTTACTTACTTTTCAGATGTGAGGAACTTTCCAGAGCATAGTTTAACTGCGATAGCTGCATAATTAATTTGTTAGTGTCTTTATACAAAGAAAACTATAGACTTCTTAATAGTGTATTATTCGATATTCTTTAAACCAAAATTGTCCATGTTCTCACTTAAATCATTAATATTCACCAAATTCCCTCACATAATGTAAACTTACCTCTTGCTTCATAATCTTCAACGCATTTCCCTCTTGCATTCCCCCTTCATGAAATCGCCAGAAGGCTGACAGACTCTTTGCGAATTCAGCCGAAGAGAGTTTCATTATCAGGGCTACTCTCTTCATATGCAAAGTAAGACGATTTAGGGATCACGTGCGCTATGTAGAGGACAGTGATGATGTATCATGGGTGAGGGAATGCGGTTGTGGCTGCTGGAATGGGCGGTTGGGCGGCACCG
>NC_051389.1:28856697-28859197 GCF_015228065.2 Penaeus monodon
AATAAATGTCATAGTATTACCGTTATGATAATAACAATATCATTAATGATAATAAAACAACAACAACAACAACAACAACAATAATAATAATAATAGTAATAATGATAATAATAATAATAATAGTAATAACAATAATAATGATAATAATAATGATAATAATAATAATAATAATAATAATAATAATAACGAAAACAATGAAAAAAAGGTAAAGATAACAATAATGATAATGGTAATAATGATTACAATAATAACAATAATGAGAGAGAGAGAGAGAGAGAGAGAGAGAGAGAGAGAGAGAGAGAGAGAGAGAGAGAGAGAGAGAGAGAGAGAGAGAGAGAGAGAGAGAGAGAGAGAACATTAATACCAACAATAACAATCATACAATAATAGCTTAACGCACAACTAGCCAGCAATCAGAGTAGTGCTAGCTTAGCCCTAACTACGGCTCTTAAGGAGGGAGGCGTAGCTAGGCAGGGGGCGTGTGGAGGGATCCGTGCGCTGCCCCGCCCTGCCTCCTCTTCTGCTGAGGCGCCTTCAGGAGAAACGGGAATCTGGTTTATTGTCATCATACTCAGAGCGTTGTCTTGGTAATAGTTTTTGTTATCGTTGTTGTTATTTTTCTTCGTGTAATTATTACTGTTGTTTTGTTATTATTGTTGTCATTGTTTTGTTATTAATAGTAGTAGTGGTAGTAGTATCATCATCATCATTATTAATATCAATATTGTTATTATCATTAATATCACTATTATTATGATTATGATTATGATTATGATTATTATTATTATTAATATCATTATCATTACTCTTATCATTATCATTAATGTTATTGTTGTTAACGCTATTATTATCATTATTACTGTTGTTATTATTACTAACATTAAGATTATCATTATCATCATTATATTTATTATTATTATTATCATTATTATTATTAGTGTTAGCACTATTATCATTATTAACATTATTACTATCATTATCATTATTGTTATTATCATTATCATCATCATTATATATCTTTTTACCCTCGTTACTGTAATGAGGGCGAGAGAGAGAGAAAGACGCGAAGGGGGAGAAAGCAAAAGCTACAAAAATAGGAAGAGAAAAATGTAGAGAATTAGGGAAAGTAGAAAAAAGATGAAAAAAAGGAGATAGACAGAAAGATAGATAGACTGGCTGATTTTTTTTTATTTGATAGATGAGGAAGAGGTGAAGGAAAAGCAAACAGACAACCCTTAAATATATATTTTTAAAATCATCAATGAAAGAAACTTTCCATTTGTTCCCGAAAAAAATATCACGATAAAACGACACAAAACTTTTACAGAAATAAAATTCACAGTTGAATATTTTTCTGAATGGAAAAACCTAATGGAAATTATCAAGTTCAACAAAGAGGTATGTTAAAGGCGGAAATGGACGCTTAACTAACGCCAAAGAACCCTTAGAGACACGAGACGGAAACATCTAACTGATAGATATGATGGATAGGCAATTTTTTTTTTCAATACGCCTCTCTCTCTCTCTCTCTCTCTTTTTCCCCCCCTTTTCTCCTCCTCTCTACTTCTCTCTCTCTCTCTCTCTCCCCTATCTTCTTCTCTTCTCTCTCTCCCTCCACCCTTTTCCCCTCTCCCTCCCTCTCTCCTCTCCCCTTCCCTCTCTCCCTCTCTCCCCTTCTCTCCCCTCTCTCCCCCTCTCCCTCTCCTCTCCCTTCCCCTCTCTCTCCTCCCCTCTCTTCTCTCTTTTCCCCCCTTGCTTTCCTTGCTTTCTCTTTCTCTCCTCTCTCTCTCTTCTCTCTCCTCTCCTTTTCTCTTCCTCTCCTCCTCTCTCTCCCTCTCTCTCTCTTTCCCTCTCTCTCCTTTTCCTTCTCTCCCACTCTCTCTCTATTTCCTTCTCTCCCTCTCTCTCTCTCTTTCCTTTTCTTTCTCACTTTTTTTCCTTCTCTTTTTTTCTTCCCCTTTGTCCCCTTCCCCCTTTCTTTCTTTTTTTTCTCTCTTTTTCTCTTCCCTTTTTCTTGTTTCTTGCTTTCTCTTCTCTCCTTTTCTCTCTCTCCTCTCCTTCCCCTCCCTCCCCCCTTCTCTTCCTCCCTTCTCTCTCTCTCTCTTTTTCCTTCTTTCTCCCCTTTCTTTTTCCTTCTTTTCTCTCTCTCTCTCTTCTCTTCTTTCCTTTTTCTTCTTCTCTTTCCCCCTCTTCTCTCTCTCTCTCCTCTCTCTTCTCTCTCTCTCTCTCCTCTTTTTTCTTCTCTCTCTCTCTCTCTCTCCCTCTCTCCCTCTCTCTCTCTCTCTCTCTCTCTCTCTCTCTCTTCCCCTCTCTCTCTCTCTCTCTCTCTTTCTCTCTCTCTCTCTTCTCTCTTCCCCCCTCCCCCTCTCTCTCTCCTCTCTCTCTCTCTCTTCTCTCTCTCCCTCTCCTCTCTCTCTCTCCCCTTCTCTTCTCTCTCTCCTCCTTTTCCTTTTTCTCTCCTTCTCACTCCCTCTCTTTCCCTCTATTCCCTCTCTTCCTC